>NW_027529433.1:8872172-8872579 GCF_008692635.1 Crocuta crocuta
GGGAGCCACAACCCATCGACAGTGTGTCGAGAGCGCCTGGCCCGTGCTGCTGGGATGTTAAACGTGGGGTCTGTGTTGTTTTAATAAAGCCGGGCAGACGCTGGCAGGTTTCCCCGGGGCGGGCCTGTTTCCTCTGGAGACAGCGCCAGAGGCTGCGGAGAGACCCGAAGGCGGAACGGTGCGGGCCGCGGCTTCCCGGGCCTCAGGGACGGCAGACCGCCTCTGCACCAGTGCGGGCACCTCCCGAGAGGCCCCGGGCTCATTTTCCACTCGGCTGCGTCCCGACCGAGCTGTAAACCCAACCTGACGTGGGCTCATTAATTTGGCAGCGACTGGAAGGCCGGGCCATGGCTGCGCACCCAGGAGGCCTTTGTGCGCCCAGGGTCAGGTCAGAGTGCAACCGAAAC
>NW_027529433.1:8873460-8890253 GCF_008692635.1 Crocuta crocuta
CCCCCTCCAGCCAGGCCTCTGCCCGCCAGCCGCGTGGCCTGCTCGGGCGGTCGCTCGGGCATCTTCGGGAGATTTCGGCCGGCGGCCCGGGCCTGGCGCCCGCGGCCGGGCTCCGTGCTACTTGCGCACGTGGCGCAGCCCGGACCTCGTCGGGCCAGGATGGAAGGCGCGCTCTTCATCCTGCGTTCTTCCTTAGCCAGGCCCGAGGCGGGAGTGCCGAGGCGGCAGCGCACATCCCGGGGCGGAGAGAGGAGGCGGCGAGACGGGAGAGGAGCCGAGGCGAGGACCTCCCTCCCCCCAGCGCAGTGCTTAGACCCTGCCGGTTGACGAGCGCCTGCTAGATTTCCCTTCCCTCTCCCCGTTTTCTCAAGTGGCGGAGGTACACTTCGAAGCTCTGGTGCCGGGATCCCAAGCCGGGGGTCTGGCCTTCACAGAGGTCTGAAACACGGCCGCGGGGAGGGGAGGGGGTGGTTCTGCGTTTCCCAAGTGACTCCAGTACAGATTAATTTTAGCAAGTTTCTCAAAAACAAAGCGGCCTCCTTCTGTGCCTTTAGGTGACTTTTGTGACATTTAGCAGCAAAGAAAACTATTTCCTCCGTCATTCAGAGCTAACCACGTGTAATTGGCCCAGAAGTCTGTTGTATTTTGGGGAACTGTTTGCGATATCCCATCTGTTTTCATCTCGCGGTTCAAACGAGTCTGTGTTTACTCTTCTGTCGGGGAAATTGGTTTACATGCACAGCAATTTTGGTGCAACACCGAAATATTCCCTTGAACTAATGCTACGGGTCCGACAGGCTTTGTACTGCTAATAACCCTCTATTACGTCTGTCAAGAGACATTTACACAGCCGCGTGGTCAGTCCCAAAAAGAAATTAAGATCCTCGGTTTATCTCCACTATTTGAGAACCAATTGGTTTCTGGTGATGGCCACAGTCGTGGGAGCAGGCGAGTCGCTTTGGGGTGGAAGCCCTACCGCTTTCCGGCTTCCTCCTCCGGGTGGGCTAGTCCGACAATGGGTGACGCCCGCCCGGAAGACGAATTTGCGTGTCTTTTCTCTGCACCACTTTCCCGAGCTGCGGGACGGTGTCCCGAGTGACAGACTGCGAAACCGCAGGGAAGTGGCGGGACCCCGGGTGGGATGGTCTCTGATCTGTGACGGTATGTTTCGCCGATCTAGGACGGATGGAGGCGCGTACGGCTCAGCGGCCATCTGGCCTGGTCTCTGGCGGCAGGGAGACGATTTGCTGCTCCCAGGAGGGCGAGTTCTCCTCCCCAGGACTGGGGGCGCGGAAAGAGATTCGGGCGCTGGAGCGTGAAGCGCTGGCCGGACGCGGTGCTGGTGGCTTGTGGTCTCGTTTTGACCCTTCTTGGGCGCCTGATGGTGTCCGTCGTGGGGTGAAGAGCCCGGCGCAGCGAGGTGGCTGCCGAGTGGCCTCTGCACGCCCGGGAGGGTGCCTGGAGACGCGTCCGGATGTCCTGGGGCTGAGTAATCGGAGAAATTGCTCAGAAATCGCGTCCACAGCCCTGGCGGAGAGGCTGGTAATCAGGTCCTGGCATGTGTGCAAATGCTGATTTTGCGGGTGTTACTTAATCCATGCTGGCGGTGAAAAGCCGCAAGTTGGTGGCAGCCTCATCTCCAGTGGCCAGGCTTCTTCCAGGTCTGGTCTGGGGAGCAGGCCCTGAGCCCAGGTTGGGGTGCTGTGACTGGTCAGGGCGTGTGTCTGAGGTTTGGGTTATTATCCCAGTGTTCCGGCAGAAATCAGCCATTTCCTCTGCATCCCATGGTAACTTACTCTTTCAAGGGGAGGAAAAGTTGGTAGAGGAGAAAACCATAATGATTTACATACAGTGCAGAATGTAACCAAGGCTGTTTTGGTAAAGGTGCAAAGGGAGGAATATTCAGTTGTTCATTTAAGCCTTAGTATGAGGAACTGCCATAGTTGTCTGTGGGAGGCCGTAAAAATCAGTCAGTGATGCCTCTGCAACGGAAGACCCAAATCTTAGTGTTAAGGGTTTGAGAAGTGGCCTTTGCTAACTCTATTAGGGTAGGGGTCTGCTCCTGGGTAAATGCAGGAAAACAAAGATCTATCCCTGTCCCCACAGATAAAGTGTCCATCTCTTCCAAAGGTGAAAGGAAGAAAGCACCCCCCACAGCCCCATTCTGCTAGCAAGCCCTGAATTCCTACTCCACTGTCAGTTCCTTCCTTCATTTTACTTATGCAGAAACTGGTGATGAGTAATTTAAAAAACTTTAAAAATCAAAACATTCCAGGGATAAACGGAGCAAAATTCCCAATCTACCCCACCCCTTAAAGCTCAAAAAACAAATAATCCATTAATTTGTGACAAAGAATGAGAATTCATATCACTACTTGGACATAGGTCTGAATTATAGGGGGACAGGCTCTCTTTTGAGATTCCTGAGCATTTTATTTTGTGGCATTTTCAGTGCCTTTTACTGAAAATAAATCTACAGAGTGTTTGAAAGGACCCCAACTCTAGAAGCTAGTTTTAGTGTATTAGTGAAGATGGACTGGAAGGTTTGTCCTGAAAAGGAACAATTTTAAAGTTAAGATTCTACTTTTGATTCATGGTCAGCATAGCTACAAAGCATGAGGAAAGACAACAGAAATATCTCAGAGAGCAGTGCTCACATATTCTGGGCAATCATAAAAACAGGGTTTTAGATTAACAGGGTTTCTTAGTAGTGGATGACTTACTAACTATCATACCTGATGTTTCTCTTTTTTTAAATTCTTTTTAAAAAAGTTTATTTATTTATTTATTTATTTATTTATTTATTTATTTATTTATTGAGACAGAGAGAGTGGGAGAGGAGCAGAGAGGGAGGAAGAGAGTCCCCAGCAGGCTCTGCATTGTTGATGCTGACCCCAATGCAGGGCTCGAACTCACAATTTGTGAGATCATGACCTGAGTCGAAATCAAGAATCAGTTTCTTAACTAACTGAGCCACCCAGGCATCCTTCTTCTTTTTTCTTGTAAGTTTTTTTTTTGTGAGGGAGGGGCAGAGAGAGAGGGAGGGAAAGAGAATCCCAAGCAGGCTCCTGGCTCTCAGCTGTCAGTGCAAAGCCCGACGTGGGGCTTGATCCCATGAACTGACCATGACCTGAGCTGAAATCAAGATGCTTAACTGTCTGAGCCACTCGGGTGACCCATGATGTTTTCTTTTGTTCTTCTTATCCATCAAGTACAAATGACCAAAAATTACACCAGAGAGATTCCTCACCGTTTAGTTTTGAGAGACTGCTATTACCTAGTACTGCACTAGCAGTAATGAAGGGCACAGAAGGAACAGATGTGTGTCCTCCCCTTTTGGAGCCTCTAGTTTGCTTGAGGAGGAGAGACTTAGGATATCCCTATCTAGTAGGAGGTAGGAGTAGGCAGGAGTAGAAACGGCTTGCATAGTGTTGCTGAGAGAACAGAAGGAGGAAGCCACCAACTTCCCAAGACCCAAGTGATGCTCAGGTCCTGTCAGAGAGAAAGCTAGAACAGGAGACTAGGAAGTCAGTAGCCAGACGGAGCATGGCTCAGCTATGTTCTTCTTTTCCTGGCCCTTCTGCACTTGCAGTGGTCACCAGGAAATGACTGAGGGGCAAATCTGGAATGCCTGGTGTATGTCTGTGTGTTTGTAGGAGCACGATGGGGAGGGAAAGGCCACATACACTGTCTGGTCGTTCTCTACCTGCAGTGAGGTTAGGGGGCTCCATTTTGTGGCTTTTGACCCAGAGCTACTTGCGTTGCTCTTTGCATCGATACGATGCCTGCAGGTAATCTCCAGAAAATAAACTAACTGGATTATGAGCCAAAGAATCATGTGGCCTTTTCTCCTGTAGGATCTCAGCAGCTATTCTAGGACAAACATTGCCCAATAAGACTGCCCCCATCACAGGAGAAATCTAAAGGACTTAATTGTCTGTGAGTAATTTCGAGAAAGTACTTGCAATTTTGTATGTGATTGGAAAGAATAACCACGGTGAAAGAGCCACCGCATTTCTAATCATTTTTGAGACCGTTTTTACCTGGTTGGTGTTTGAAAGCAAACTAATTCTTTCTCCTTGAGAAAATCGTTTGATTCTAATACTCCACATGTGTTTGACATAGTTAAAAAAAATTTAGATAAAGTTGCTGTTTTGATTCTGTCGGCCCTCTCCCCCCACCTCCCCAAAACACACGCTTCAGTTTGATTTTTCAGACCACACACGCAGAGAACTGAATGTTGCCTTAGTGATCATAGCCTTATCAATTCTATAGGTGGCAAAAGGCTCACTCTTGGACCATCTTCCTCTGAATAGTATTAAACGGTGGGGAAAGATTCCCCCTCTGCTAATAATGTGGGACGTGGTAGGGTGACTCTTATGGCCCATCTGCTTTGGCGTTTAAAACAAAGCTAGTTTGGGGAGCCTGGATAGCTCAGTCGGTTAGGCATCTGACTTTGGCTCACGTCATGATCTCACAGTTCATGAGTTCGAGCCCCAGATCAGGCTCTGAACTGACAGCAAAGTTCGGATTCTGTGTCTCCCTCTCTCTCTGCACCTCCCCCGTTCACACACATTCTCTCTCTCCAAAATAAATAATCATTTAAAAATTTCTTAAAGCTAGTTTAAGTTCAGCTGGTCTGAAGCTTACTTTTTTTAGATCTTGCCCAAGGTCTGTAACTGTAACCGTCCATAATGAGCCTATGCCATTGAATCTGCCCAGCTCCTGTGCTAGTAGACAGGAACACAGGCCAGGGTCAGCACTACTATTTGGGTAACCTTAAAGAGGCTGGAGGAGCCCCACAAGTGAGAAGCATCTCCATATTGACTTTCCTGTCTCCCTCTTCCCCATGTGAAGGCCAAAAGCCCTGCCTGCTCCTAAAACATCTAAAACAAAATATACATTTAAAAACTACTGTCAACCTGAAACAGCTGAAGTTTTACCCATCAGTGAATTATTAAGCACTTCATTTTTATTTCTCTCTCTCTGTGTTCATTTGCTCATTGAAGTTTTGCCCAGCATATGGAGTATTTGGCAATAAGTTTCTTCTCTTTTGGAAAACCACTTATGTATATTTTCAGGGATGCCCAGGGAGATAAGGATTCAGTTTATGTGTACTCAGGGAAGCCCTCAGCTAGCAGAGACTGTGCTCTTGGCAGAACAGTGGACGGGGTGGGTGGAAGTAATAGATGGGCAAAGGAGAAAGGGGGTGGACAGATAATCCAGAAATTCTAGCTTCTGAATGCTCTTAGCAGGTTCTGGCCATAATCTATTCTGCTGATAGGCCTTCAAATAATGGTAAAGATCATAGCTATTATGTGAGCAAGAACAAAAAGACCATTTTTAAAAAAGTAAGTTAAAAAGAAAAAATTGTCATGTGTGGTTTGATTCTAGCAAAACAATGATTATACAGAAATAAGACATAACATTATAGTTATTCCTAATGCATACATGCTTAGTTTTTCCTATCTGTATTTCTTTTATCTAGATACAAAAATAAAATATGCATCAAAATCAGCATTTACCATTTATCATGTTATTTATATATACTTGTTTTTTTCCTTAAAATGTACAATTTTTCCTCCATGGACTTCCTTTTAGGCACAGAATTCATATTCGGAAAAAAAAAATACTTTCAGGTTTGTTTTTTTTTTTAGCTGAGTTAGCTTTGTCCATTTTACTAACTGTGTTTTCATGCATTTATTTATTCTTATGATTTATAAAAATGTTCTCATCATTTTAATAGTCACCCCTGCCTGGGTGCACGGGCAATGGTTTAGAAAACTTCCAAAATATGGTAATACCACTATAGCAAAGCACCACACAGCAACAAAAACACAAACCCACTGAACACTAGCCCAGAACAACATTCCTCCAACTGTCTGGGGAAAATAAACCAAAAAAAGCTATCTTTCATCATGCCTGAAAGGTCAGCTAACCAGGGCTTTCAGGAAAACAAGAGGAATGGTATTTTACAGAGGAGGGCCCCTTATTGAAGACCCTCTGCTAGAAATGCACTCCAGGGTGGGATGTGGAGACAGATCTCATCCTACAAGAGGGGTTATAGGCCTGAAACTACACGGAGCCTGTGTGGACGTCTGGTCGCACGAATGAATACAGTCAAGGTGGTCCATTCCAGCCACTAATTGCTCTTATCCCATCAGCTGAGGGCCGGGTTCTGGTTAGTTAGTTAGGTTAGTCAGTTACAGTTGCTGTTATTTACAAAGTGCTGAAGGAAAGACTGTTTCGAGTTTATCTCCATGATATAGACATGGATTTTGAGCCCGGCTGTACTTTTTACTAAAATGTATGATCAAGCCACATAACCTTTTCTTGAATCTTAAGGATTTTTCCCACTAAAATCAGATATAACATAGGCTGCCTCACCGAGTTGCTATGAGAATTAAGTGAAATAACACACGTGAAAGCACTGATTAAATATAAGTGCTCTGTAAATTACCTGACTGTTGTCTGGAGTTTTTCTTAAATCTGAATTACCAGAAAAAAAATTGCTTGTACTCTCTCTTTGTCTTTACATGGGTGCACACAGCCTTCCGCAAGCAACCGAAAGTCAGATCTGATTGAAAGCCTAAAAAACCTGGAGAAGGGAAGGACCACCTGGTCTGAGGGTGGGGCTTCATTTGCATTCCACCTGACAGCCCAGGGCCACACAAATACAAACTTAGTCACTCTGGATTGTAACAGGGCTTCTGGAAGACTCCAGAGTTAGAGCAAACCTCAAATGGGACAAAAGAAAAGGGTAGAGGGGACATGATATATTCAGTTGACTCTTGTCAGTCATGTCAAAGGCAGAATGGAGTGCTGGTTATAAGTAAGGATATCTGCAGCCTGCTTAGAAAAGTGCTCAATATACTAGGTTTCAGTGCTTTCAAGAGGCAGTAGAGACTCAAGCTCAAGTATGTGACTCTGAATGAGCTGCCTGAGTCTGCTTTCACCACTTACTGACTGGATGATCTTGGGAAGTTCCTGCACCTCTGTGCCTCAGTTTCTTCATCTGTAAAATGGGGATGATAGTAATACCTGCTTCCTAGGGTGGTTGTTGTTATGATTAAATGAGTTAATAAATGTCAAGTGCTTAGAACACTGTCTGGCATGTTGCACATATTTGCTGTTATTATTGTTGTCTTTATTATTGTTATTACAGGTAAGCTGCCCCCACTCGGCTCAAAAAATATAGATTACCCCATAGCCAACCCACGTGAGAAGACTGTTCCTCACCCAGAGATCCTTCTATAACTCTAACCAGTATGGCTGGCCATGCCTACTTCATCCAAGGGGGTTCTTTAATAGTTCGCTACAGGAGAGACACATTTTCCCCTCCCAGCAGGCTCTCTCATCTTATATTTTCACTCTACTCTTGCATATAGTGCCCATTAGTCACTTGTGATTTTTCACCACCTTCAGTTCCCCTACTTCTGTTTTTCCTTTTCCTTTCAGTTCTTGAGTATGATGGAGGGTAGTTCTGAGTCCTGTTGACGGTTGGGGGATGTTACCCCTGATCAGATCAGGGCCGCTATTGGTCTGGATGAATAGGTGGGTAGATGGACTCAATGGACAGTGTTTGATTGCTAATTCTTATAAAATCAACAGGAATGAAAAATAGGGCATCAAAAAAACTAATGCCCTGTTGGTTTTTAATTATTCTGATAATCTCATTCTTCGCACCACCAGTGTTATTGTTAAGAGATGGTGAATAAATACGAATCCCCTTCCAAAACATCGTAGGACTCTGCCGTTTCCTCTGAGAACTCCTCTCCCTTGGAGGGTGGACTTGAACTCAACAGCTGGATGAGTATGGCTAGGCAGTCCCCATCTGTTAGCAGCCTGGGATTCCAACAAGGGTTTATGGGTGGCATTTCCTCATGACGGATATAATGAAATTAGTTGGACATGCTCTTCTATACTGAGCTCTGTATCTTCAGATTGTGTGCAGTTTAATTCGTACTCTCCGTGTATCTTTGCCATTGACATTTATTAGCCAAGAGTGTTGCTGCCAACACAAGTTTTGAGTAGATTGTGGTATAAACAGATTTCCTCTTTACACATTCTAATCAGCGCAGAAGGACTGTTTTTATTGAAACCGTATCTCAGCTTAAACTTCTCCACACATGTAGGCACACATGTACAGAGTTTAAATTGTATTTATGGTTGGTAAATGTTCTAATTATGGGGCTGTGTGTGTTCGGAGAGGAAAATTAAATCAGCAAACATGGGAGGCCAGGATGCCCTTCCGCTCTGGATTGGGTCCTTTACGGTTTCAGGCTTTGAGAAACCAATGCCGTGAAATGGTGGGTGACAATCCAGGCAGACATTTGTCTCCTGGCTGATTTATAGTGTTATCTACAGACCTTTTTTTTTTTCCCTGATGAAGTGAAATTTGATTCCTTATTGCCTGCTTCATCCTAACACATCACAGAGCAATTTCCAGCAAGCAATTCTTCTGGATAATGTCCTGCCTCATTTTCCGTATTAGAGTGCATGGAATGCTAAAATTTAAAAAAAGGTATGTAATTGACATCGTGCTTATCAGCCCCGTCCCGTGCTGCTGTCACGATAATGACAGTGAGTGGGTTGCTAGTCACTAAGCAGTGCCCAGGTTCTCTGGAACTCACCTAAGGAGAGATGTCCACAGCTCTCCCCACACTCCTGAAGAATGCAGTCCTGGGGTGCCTGGGTGGCTCAGTGGGTTAAGCGTCTGACTTCAGCTCAGGTCACGATCTAACGGTTTGTGTGTTCGGGACCAACATTAGGCTTTGTGATGGCAGTGCAGAGCCTGCTTGGGATTCTCTCTGCCTCTCTGTCTCTGCCCCGACCCGGCTTGTTTGTGTGCACTCTCTCTCTCTAAGAGTGAATAAATAAGCTTAAAAAAAAAAAAAAAAAGAATGCAGTCCTGGCTGCAACAGACCAAGGAGTGCTAAGCAGTTTTGAAAGTAATTGCTGCTGCTTTTTGGTTAGCTCCAGAAGGATGGTAGTTTGCAAAAATGGGCAAAATATGCACTCCAAGGATATGTGCAGCATAATCTCGCCAGGTCTACCCGACCACAGTCATTTTGCTGCAGTCAGCAAAATGTTTTCCTGGCGTAGGTCTGAGTTGACGGATTACCAAGCAAAATTTTTGTCTTGCCCACACTCCCAGATTATTCAGCTTTCTTTAATACACCACTCGGCCCTCCTCCACACAGTTTGTGTGGCGTAGACCTGGCATCCTTAACTGAATAATCTCTTTGCTGACAGCTGAAAAGTAAAGGCATCTGTGACAATCAGATGGGGTGCCTCAGGTTGGTTCCAGATGTCAAGTTGATGAATGGTGGATGAAGGGCTGCCAGCAGATCCCCAGGAAACAAGCCTGGTGGCTGGAGCTTCAGTGGGTAAAGACACATGCACAGATATTGAACAGACTCCAGTCCTTCTGTATCAGTTTAATAGAATGCCCAGAAAATCGTGTACTCCCCCAGGATGTAAACTCCAATACGTAAGTGTTTTCAGCCATTTTTCATGTTTCCTAACACAGGGAGTTTGTTCCACTAAATTAACATCAGTATTTCTATGCCAAGAAGGCCAACCCAGGAAAGGCTCAGTGGGAAAGCCAAGTACAAAGTGAAGATCTTTGGGAGGATGAAACAGCACGGTTTCCATAGGACCTCTGATTTTCCAAAGCACCAGCATTTTTACTTCTCTTCCCACTGTTAGCTTCAATCCCTGTAAAGCAGGTTGAGAAAGGTGTGACTGTGTGAGTTACCCAGGGTTCGAGTTCTGAAGTGCCCTGTGGATATGAGGTGCCGTTGGTTATCCTTCCCCTCTCCCCGGGCCACCAGGAGATGGGTCAGTGGCTGTTAGATGTCATGCATTTTGGTCAGCATAAGAACTACAGACTCAGCACGCACGACTCCTGCTTGTTCTCTTATCCAAGTGTGGTCGCCAGACCAGCAGCATCCGCATTAGCCCAAACCTGCTGCTTCAGGACCTCCGTGAGGGAGGCCCAGCAGTCTGGCCTAAGAAGCCCTTCAGGTGATTCCAGTCCACACCCAAGTTTGAGAACCACTGGCCTGGGCCAAGAACTCTAGTTTGCATTTCCTAAACCCCAGGCCCAGTGGACATACCATGAAGCAGTTTTCAAAACTTCATGAAACTTACTAAGAATCATAGTCTTAAAAAAATTTTTTTTTTAATGTTTTATTTATTTCCAGGAGAGAGAGAGAGAGAGAGAGAGAGAGAGACAGTGTGAGCAGGGGAGGGTCAGAGAGAGAGGGAGTCACAGACTCTGAAACAGGCTCCAGGCTCCGAGCCGGCAGTCAGCACAGAGCCCGACGCGGGGCTTGAACCCACGAACCGCGAGATCACGACCTAAGTGAAAGTCGGACGCTTAACCGACTAAGCCACCCAGGCGCCCCATGATGGGCAATTATTTAAAAGGCATTTCTCTGTTCAGCTGGTGACTTGAAACCAAATGAAACCTCACCGTGATTCCAAGACGATGCAGAGAACGTTTCAGTTTTCCTCCAGTACAGTGACTTTCAGAAACTCCTAGGTTTAGTTTCTGTGCAACTTCTTCACAGGTCTTTGTCTTTCTAAAAAAAAAAAAAAAAAAAAAATCATGATTCTGTGGTTTGTGTTGCAGAAAACAGTACTCTTTGGGTTAATTTTGCTTTCGGGTTACGGTGAGGTTGGTCCCTGTTTGTCAGGTTTCTGGTCTAGAACCCCAAGCCTGAGCACATGATGGGGCTCCCTGTCCTTCCTTTCAAGTTAACTTTCTGTCTGTGTGCAGTGACGCTTCGGAACGTACCACAGCAAAACTAAAACGGGGGAAAGGGGCGGGGCAGGGCAGAGATGTCGACCCAAAGAAACTTCAGATGTAAACTGAAACTTATACCAAGAACACCAGCAACCGCTTTCTTCTGTGGGGGGTGCTTCTGGTTCTAAATGAGGTGTTAGTGTTTGTGGGGTGGTAACCTTGTCCTACTGAATTATGATGAGAAAACAACCCAGTTGCCTACAGAGCCAAAAACAAACCTCAGAACCGCTTAACTCATCCGTCAAACAAATTGTATTTTAGGAAATGCAGGACAGAGAAAAATGCATGAAAGAAAAGGAGATTTATTTATTTGTACAAAAGTAGAATGACAGGCGTTTGAGTGGATCCAAATAGCATTTAGGGAGGAAAAAAATGTGATTCATTGCCAGCTATTAAATCTTGTTTATCCTCTTTAAACTAACCAGAAACACATTTTGGGAAAATGCTAGTTAACGGTTTAAGCAGTGGAAGCCTCCTGGTGGTGTTAGCTTTGCCTTCGCTGCTTTTCCAAGAGGAAGATGAGGGTGCGAAGCAAGTGAACAGCATTTCAAGAAACTGGGGCAGGGGATGGATTTCTAGTGCTGCCTCCGGAGTTCACTCTGAGACTCTGGGAGAATGCCTCCAGTCTCCTCAAAAAGGGGTGCTTACCTTCCAGCAGCTGCAAGAAGGTCCATGTTTACCAGGTAGTTTCAGATGAAGGTCCCCAAGGGCTTTTGGAAAGGATGACGCCAAAGCAATCAGTGACAAAAGGCTATGTCCTTCACAAAGGACTGTTTCCTACGTGGGGCTCTTAGTGTCTCCCAGACTGACATCGGACAGCACCAGTGCTGACCCCAGACATGGTGCTGGGACTGAAATGCTTCTGAGCACTTGACAAGGATCTGAAAAATTTGCTGAAATCCCAGTCTTTGGTAGAAGGACTGCCTCCAAGCCTCAGTACGCTGTGGTGGCCCCTTCTAGCTGGCCCTGTGCTCTTCCTGCACTGCGGCCTATGAAAGAGCAGCCTTTTATAGCCACTCTTACTGTGCCCCAGCACCCCCTTGCTCTAATGTGTTAATATAAATATTTGAGGGCACTTGGGTGGCCTAGTCGGTTAGGCATCCGACTCTTGATTTTGGCTCAGGTCATGATCTCATGGTTCCGTGAGTTCGAGCCCCACGTCAGGCTCCGTGCTGATGGCGTGGAGCCGTTTGGGATTCTCTCTCTCTCCCTCTCTTCCTGCCCCTCCTCCACTCATGCTGTCTCTGTCTCTCCCAAAAATAAATAAACTTTAAAAAATTTAAAAAAATATATAAATATCTGGGTCGTCAACGCCTTTAGAATTAGAATGGTAGAATCTTTGCCATAGACTGGGATTCACTTGATTCAATTACAAAAGTAGACACTTTTCTGAAAGAAGTCACTAACGTCTTTTTGCTTTCCATGCAAATAATTCTACCATAGGGATTATCTAGCGTTCGTGGTTTCAGTAGCATCTAGAGAGGGGACTATCTACAGAGTTTAAGGCCACAAGGAAAGGTCCAAGTGGACACATTAGATCCCCAGAACTACTCTTCCCTCTCCCCTCCCACCTCAGTGGTCAAGGCAGAAGCCTGCTGACCTTCCAGGGTCAGAGTGCTCAGTGAGGCTAAGTGATTTTTGCCTGTGCTACTTCTGTCCCTTTTCCCCTGAAATCTTCAACTTCTCTCTTTTGCCCAACATACTAGATTCCCTCGTGTATTTCTAATAATATTATAAATTCCTTGAGGGCAAAGACTGTGTTTTGATCAGTTTCGTATCCCTTTCTCCTAGCAGAGCACCCACGTGTAAAGTTAGGCACTGGAAAGTGGTGTTTAAAGTGGGTAGGGCCGTGTTACCTGCCAGCTTTGTGAGCCAGCGAGGCTAGATCTTTGCAGACTGGAGGCACACGGTAAGGCAAAGCTCCCCCTGACAGTTATCTTCAGACCTAGTATTAGGGAGACCCTCCGTTTTTCATTTTAATTAGCTCTACAAACAACATTCCAATCTTCCCTATTGCCACAACAAAAGACTAGCCTCGTTGTCATCCTGTGGGTTTCCTCGGCATCTGCACTTTTATGGTGAGAATCCATTTGAGCTATTGCAACAGTATCTCTGGGATTTATGTGATGAGAGCAACTCAAATAGCCTGACAGGTCAGAGAAGGACACACTTAGATTGGAAGAAAGGTGTGCCTTCCCCTCTGGCCATTTGGCCAGGGGCACAGTCGGCAGAGGGAAGGAAGAGGAAGGCACAGAAGAGCATCATGTTAGGTCAGAAATGTCACAGCATGCGTTGTTTCACAAGGTGCCAGGAGCACTACTAAACCGCTCTTGTGTCAGAAGGAAAATTGGGGCACGAGATGGACCAAGGCAGAGTGTTCGCAGGGCGCCCAGACTAGTAGTGCTCTGACTCTCACCCCCTATTTACCCAAGAGAATGAAAACGTATCTTCACATACAAACTTATTCACAAATGCTCACAGCAACACTATTCACAGTAGCAAAAAGTGGAAACAATCCATGTGTTCATCAGCCACTGAATGAAGCAACAAATGTGGTATGTCCACACACTGGAATATCACTCAGCTATAAAAAGAGTCAGTGTGGACCTGTGCTATAACATGGATGAACCTTGGAAACACTCTCAGTGGAAGAGGCCAGACACAAAAGGCCACAGACTGTATGATTCCATTCAGGTGAAATATCCAGAAAAGGCAAATCCCACAGAGGCAGAAAGTCGATTTGTGATTGTCTGGAGCTGTGGGGAGGGAGATTGGGGAGTGACTGCTAGTGGGTATGGGGTTTCCTTTTGGGGTGATAGAACTTTTCTGGAATTAGATAGTGGTGATGGTTACTCAACATTGTGACTATACAAAAACTCACTGAATTGTATAATTTTTTTAATTTTTAACATCTATTTCTGAAAAAAATTATTTCTGAGAGAGAGAGAGGCAGAGTATGAGTGGGGGAGGGGTAGAGAGAGAGGGAGACACATAATCTGAAACAGGCTCCAGGCCCTTAGCTGTCAGCACAGAGCCGGACGCGGGGCTCAAACCCCCAAATAGTGAGATCATGACCTGAGCTGAAGTTGGCCGCTTAACCGACTGAGACACCCAGGCACCCCTGAAGTATACACTTTAAAATGGTGAATTTTATCTCAATAAAAAAATGCCATTAAAAAAAGTAAGGAACTCAAGTCTCCAGGAAACAGTCCCCTTTCCTTCTTTCTTCCCTCCCTGAGCCAACTGGGAAAATTGTTCAAATATCTGCACACCTGAGACCTGTAGTTTGGATTGATCTATTGGCGCTTGCATCTTTTCTTCTACCTTCCAGCCACATCTCTGCACTTCAGAGTCCATCAAAGTCTCCATCGAGGCTCCGATGGACCTTCAGTTCTGAATGTTCCTTTTTGTGCCTGCGCTATGCATTTGGTCTTTGGTGCTTGGTTGATCTAGATAGAGATCTCAATCACCACCCTGTCTCTGGGAACACTGCTCCTGTGAGCCACTCCCTGTGGGAGCCGGATTTCTCAACTCTTGGAAAGCACCAGGGAGGCTGGTTTAAGGCATTGACTGATGAATAAGGCTCAGCAGAATGCCAGCTTGGACCGTTTGTTTTTGTTTGTTTTGCTTTGGTGTTTTGCTCCTGTCATAAGTCAAAGCCTTGAGTAAAGAGATGTCCCTATCATGGGGATCCTGAGGGCCCCTCAGTTTGCCCTTCTGCTTGCTCCCCTCTTCAGCAGGCACCCCCACCAAGGACCACCCTCAGGCCACTTGTGTGGAATCCACACATCTATCCAGCTACAGGTGTGAGGATTTCTCAGGGTATAAACCTCATAGAAGTGGCAGCTCAGGCACTCCCTGTGGCCACTCGCTGAGGGCCCCTGGCCGTGAGCCTCATATCCCTCCATGCCCGCCTCCACCCACGACTTTGTGCTCTGCTCTCGTGGTGAATAACATTCTTTCCTGCCTGAAACATGGGCATTCCCGATCCTTGTTTACTTTTCACCCATTTCAGGTGAGCAGGTCCAGGAGCATTTTTATTCCCATGCATGACTCTGAGGGACAGATAAAATAGGAAGCCTTTTGGGGCGCCTGGGTGGCTTAATCGGTTAAGCGTCCGACTTTCGCTTAGGTCATGATCTTGCGGTTCGTGGGTTCAAGCCCTGCGTCGGGCTCTGTGCTGACTGCCAGCTCAGAGCCTGGAGCCTGTTTCAGTCTGTGACTCCCTCTCTCTCTGACCCTCCCCTGCTCACGCTCTCTCAGAAATAAATAAAATATTAAAAAAAAAATAGGAAGCCTTTTATAATATTTGTTCTGGGAGGGAAAGGGAAATTTCAACCGACCAATGGCTCATAAGCAGGCATGCTGAAGTGTGATGTGACTAAGTTGTGCTGTCTCAGTCGGACCCACATAGTTTAGGTTGGATTTACTTTTTTAACTGAGAAGTAGAGCCCAGAATGGTCAAGCAGGTTAAGAATATTCCAGTGATTCACATCAGAACCCCGCCATTGTACGGTCCACACGGAGTGCCAGTAGAGCAGGCCTGGCCACCTATCCGCACATTTCTGAAAACACGTAACCCTACTAATTAGCAGCTTACTGAGCTATCGCCTGCAGGCTGAAGAGAAGGTGTTTGTGGGGTCGGAAGTATGTTTTCCTCAATTGTGTAAGTGGGTTAGTCTGAGTGCTGTGGTGCCGGCAGGAGGCAGAAATTCTGGATGACCCAAGAGAAGGGGGATTTTTTTAGCAGCTCTCTGGTGTTCCCAGATTGACAGGAAGCCTGAAGAACCGAGCATGGAGGCAGGTAGTAACCAAGACTGCTCCCGAGTGAGGAAGCCTGTGACCTGGGAATGATGTCGTAGCTATAATGGTCTGGATAAGGCAAAGCTACCACCCTTGGGTCGCTCAAGAGTCAAAGTCTTGAGAAGAGGCATACAATTGGTTGAGGGTTTTTTTGTTTTGTTTTGCTTTGTTTTTGCGGGTAGGCCACTGGCCATACTAACACGATAAGGAAAATAGTATCTAGTCTCTCAGCTTCTGTGACAGCACGTATAGTCCCACCCAAACTACACGGGGGAAAGAGGTATTTGCCAAAAAAGCAATCAGGCCGCCAGTTAGGAAAAGGGAACAGATGCCAGGTAGACAAAAACCAGCCGCTGTTTCTTTCATTTGAAGTACAGAAAATCACTTGAAACAAACTAAATTGAACAACAGTTTCTCTCTGAAAGAGGGTGTCCAGTCATCTGTAGTGAAACAATTGTGTTTACAATGAGACCTTCATTTTATGGGGATTCTGGCAGACGCGATATCTGAGATGAGCCAGAGGAGTATCTGAAGGGGCGCCTGGGTGGCTCAGTCACTTGAGCCTCTGACTTCGGCTCAGGTCATGATCTCACGGTTCGTGGGTTCCAGCCCCACATTGGGCTCTGTGCTGTCAGTCCAGAGGCTGCTTTGGATCTTCTCTCCCCCTCTCTCTGTCCCTCACTTGCTCTCTCTCTCCGTAAAAAAAAAACAAAAAAAAAAAAACATGAAAAAGAAAAGGAATATCTGAAACTGCTACTAATTCTCCTGCTCAGTTTGGTTGTGCAGACTTGATCGTTTCTTTTTTTTTTTAATTTTCTAATGTTTATTTATTTATTTACATCCAAGTTAGTTAGCATATAGTGCAACAATGATTTCAAGAGTTAATGTTTATTTACTTTGAGAGACAGAGCACGAGTGGGGGAGGGGCAGAGAGTTGGAGATATAGGATCCAAAACAGGCTCCAGGCTCTGAGCTGTCAGCACAGAGGCCAATGCGGGGCTTGAACTCAGGAACCGTGAGATCATGACCTGAGCCAAAGTTGGACACTTAACCAACTGAGCCACCCAGGAGCTCCAGACTTGATTGTTTCTGTGGATACAAAGTGACATGGAGCTTTTATACATTGAATCTGAATTAAATTAAGTAAGGCAGGCTGAGTAAACCTTCCATTTGTGTG
>NW_027529433.1:8890331-8943428 GCF_008692635.1 Crocuta crocuta
GGGCGGGGGTGGGGGGGGGGGGTCTTCTGCCTTTTTCTCCTGTCAAAAGATTTAATGGGTGATTAACACTTGAGGTATGAGAAGGATGGCACAGAACCTCCGTGTGATTCGACAGCGTCTACAGCTTACGTGTTTCCCGTGCTCATATGCCGCTGGCCAGCGAGAAGAGCACAGCTCCCAGTGAGCAGCAACCCACCATCCTGCACATGCAGCCAGCCCAGGTGTCCCGGGGAGAGCGTGTCAGGCGACCTGTTCAGTGGGCTGTTTGCTTTGCTGTGGCCTCTCTTGCCACTTGAGTTCTTCTGAACAGTGTTGAACCCTGATGGCTGCAAAGGGTCTACTGTGATCATGGTGGACCAAAGACTAGGATCATGCTGGACCCTATTTTAAGTTTTCCAAAGGCTCAGGCCCCCTTGAGGATATATGACTGAACAAACCCAGGGCAAAGTTCGGCGGGCAGTTAGAAATTGGTGGAAGTCCTTTCGTGTAGTGGGAGAGATCCCAGTTATCACGGCAGACTCAGAAGACCGAGCAGCGCCATGATCAGGAGCCAGGGGGAGCAGCATGCAGGGGCATGTCATGACTTCCGGGAATTAGAAAGAATGGAGGAAGTGCCGAGGGCCAAGGCACAGTCTGCACTGTCTCCAGAAGGCGGAGGGAGGGTGTCTGGACAGAAGACGCAGCCTGCCTCAAGGAGCTGCTCTTTCCCCACTGGTTTCTCAGACAATTCAGCTTTTTATAGGTGCAGAGCAAGTCAGCAAGATTTCGGGAGAAAGGAATAGTGTTCTAGAGTATTCAGCATGGTTTTGTGGTGGCAGGAGGCATTCCATTGGGACCCTTGGTCTCCATGCCTCTTTGCATGTAATCTTAGTAATAAAGTGCTTGGCCAATATTTTATTGATTAGTGAGAATTAAGAATAATCACATCTGTGTTTGCCGGGGAGCTTCTGGGGCAAGGTAATTAGAAACATGTTATTTGTCATGGCAAAGAAACATTGTCATGTTAGTTTTTAAGGAATCCCTCTAAAAACTAGGATTCATTCTTTTTAAAGAAAGGTTTCTAAAATAGAGACCACAGTGCAATGCTAAAATTAATGATCTGCTGGGACAACAGAGAAATCACTTTGTGAGAGGTACTATTTGTAATGAAAAGCTAAAACATAAGAATACTTGCTACGGTTATGCCCCCCTACGTCCAGAAAATTTGGCTTCAAGGGGTGTGCACATTGACTAGAAGCCAGCAATCAGGTTCCCCTCATATTATTTGGCTTCTTTTTTTTTTTTTTTTTTTTTTGAGAGAGAGAGATAGAGACAGCATGAGCAGGGGAGGGTCAGAGAGAGAGGGAAACACAGAATCTGTAACAGGCTCCAGGCTCTGAGCTGTCAGCACAGAGCCAGACGCGGGGCTCGAAACCACGAACATGAGATCATGACCTGAGCCCAAGTCGGACGCTCAATTGACTGAGCCACCCAGGTGCCCCATTATTTGGCTTCTTAATACAAGAAACATGCATTTTAATGCAAGTTTATAAAATATTCTAAAAATTCTTAAAGTCTGTGTCAGTAAAATAGGATTGAAATGGCAGTGACCCAGTTAATTGTTTCATGTATTCCACAGTGTTAGACAACTCAATCTTTTAATTATGGATCTTTACACACAGCATAGGATAGATTCTTTGTAAAATCAAACATTAGAAGAGAGTCAATATTATGCCTATGAGCTAATATATTCCTCTAGGGTAGATTCATGAGGAAATACTTTTACATTTCTGTCAATACATGATTCTTAGCATTTCTCAGGCTTTAACATAAGGACATAAAAATCAAAACATCTTAGCAAGGTAGAAAGAAGAAAGGTGTAATCACTTCTCTCAATTGCTCCTGAAAGGTTGAGAAAGATAAAACTAAGAAATAGGGCAACCAACTGTCCTGCTTTGCTCAGGCCTCACCCTGCCTTAGCATGGAAAGTCCCATGTTCTAAGAAATTGCTTAATGTGAAGCAGACTGGGTGGGTTGGTCATCCTACCTGTGAGAAATGGCCATTGGGCTTATTGGTCAGGAATGATAAGGTAAGAAAACTTTGTGTGGAATAGTGGGGACAAAAAATAAAAACGTAGGCAGGGTTGGTTTTAGGAGAGAATAGGTGGAATTATTGTTACATAATGTAGATTACATTAGTGTTACATCATTATTCTTACATAGTATTAAAGTTATGTAAGAAAATTCTTCACATTTTTACAGATGCATTCTAAAGTACTGAACAGTGAAATGTCATGTTATCTGTGACTTTCCTTGAAATACTTCAGCAAGGGAAAAAAGGAATGAAGCAAAATCACATTCATAACTATTAAATTTGGGTGATATGATTATATGGGGTTCATTATAATATTCTTTATTTTTATGTATTACTGAAAAATTTCAGAGTAAAAAGTGTTTCTAAGTTAGATAAAGTGAATGGGAAGAAGGAATTAGAGACAGCAGGAATACACAAATCTTTTCAGGAGTTTTGCTATGAAGGAGACTAAAGAAATGGGCAGTGCTTGGATTGGTCTCTGGGGGTTGTTGTTTGTTTTGAGATGGGAGAAGTTATAGTATGTTTGGATGCTGATATGGAAACGCAGATGAGACAGGCAGGGCAAGGCAAATGCAGGGGTGCTGACATTGAGTAAGGAGAAGGGATGAGGCACACAGGTGAAGAGCTTGGTGTTGGAGGTAATGATGCTGAGCTCGTCGGTCAATAGAAGGGTGGCAGAGGGAACAGGTGCAGGTGCAGGTAGAGTAGGTGTGCTGGTGGGAGGGGATGCAGTTGTGTTCTGATGGCTTTGGTTATTTCAGTGAAGGAAGAAGCAACATCAAAGGCTAGGGGAACTTGGAAGTTTAAGGAACAAGGAAGAGGTGAGAAAGAGCTTTCCAGGAGTGTGTGAGACAGTGACAGAGTTCATTGGAGGAATGCAACAAGATTGTCAGGTAGCATTAATGGCCTCTCTGAGATGGAAAATGGACAGAGAGTGTAGAAGCTGCTTGGGGTGGGGGTATGTTGCGGTCACTCACCTTCCCATAGTGACTGGCATGCGTTTTCAGTGCTCCACCTCAGGGCTTTGCTCTAGCTGTGGGAGCACGCTCTGCCTGCATGTGTAGTCAGGATGTGCTAAAGATTTACTGTACCTCTGAAGCAGCTCACAACCAATGGTGGACAGGGCTCTGGTGGATAAAGACCCCAGCTCCTGAAGCATTCAGCTGGGAGTAATTCTGAGGTGTATTCAACACATTGTGCAGCAATCCCCACTGGGAGTCCCCAGTTGTCCACAGAGATACCTTGCTTATTAGTGAATCTTTGTTGGTTTTCTTTCATCCCTTGTCTTACTTCCTGACTCTTCTACTGATGTTTCTTAGGATCATCTCCCCAAAAAACTATTTGTGCTGCAATCCTTGTCTGAGATATTTCTTCCTGGAAAATAAATTCTAAGGTAGTATGATATGTTTTACTTGCTTGAGAGCAGATGCTCAGTGGGTGGAGAATTGAATTTAACAGGGTTGGGTTTTGTTTTTGTTTTTTTTTCCTGTTGAGCCTTAAGCAAGGTGAAGGGAAGGACATTAGGATGTATAGCAGATGATGGGCTCCATGCTGGGTAAGGAGGGAGGTGATGCTATGTGGTAGAGGAAAGGTAATAAGAAGGGATATAAGTTGGGGGTCCTAGTGGATTCCAGGAGTTATTGGTGTTGGAGGACTAGAGGGGTGAGCTAGAAATATAGGAGTGGTGACTGGTAGCAGGGGAAGGTTGAAATCGAGACTATGTGGGGGCAAGATGGCGGAGAAGTAGGGAGCTCTGTGCATTGCACTCGCCCCCATATCTCACACAGAAAAGATCTGAAGCCATAGGAAACCTTACAGAACCCAAGAAATTGGGAGAAAAAGGACGCAGAATCCACTGAGAGAGCCTTCTAACATGAGTGCGAACTAGGGAAGATAAAATTGGGCTGAGATCGGAGACTCAGAGGGATGGGGGCGATCCCCCTCTGCGGGAGTGAGAGGGGAAAGAGAGAGTCTGAAACCGCTCAAGACACGGTCCCTGTCGCTGGGGAACAGAAAAGCCTCAGCTCCGGGCACAGAAGTACTGTGCACGCCAAATCCCTGCGCGCCAACTCACCCGGGAGTGGCTGTGCACCCACCGCTCCTTTGAGCTCCTGGCTGACTGGACCCCTAGAGAGGCTGCACGCTGACTGCGCCATTGTGCTCATGGCTGCCTGGACCCCTAGAGGAGCTGCGTGCCACCGCTCCTTTGTGCTCCTGGCACGCTGGACCCCTGGAGGAGCTGCGCATGTACCAGGCCTCCGCGCTCCTGGCTTGGCTGGACCCCTAGAGGGAAGGCAAAGGGCTTAAATCTGGGAGATTTGCCCGCGAGTTCGTGTTTCGGGTGACGAGATACAGAGGGACCTGGTTTCCCCCTCTCCAGGGGCCCGACGGGGCCCCCCAGGCAAACCCCCATCCTTGCTCTCCAACCCGACCTGGAGGAGAAAGGAGCAGCGATTCTGGCTCCATCCCCAGGGCTAGGCAAGAAGCTTGGAATTGCCCTGAGGGGATCGCCTGCGAGGCTGTGTCTACAGCAATTTCAGTGGGGCGCGCAGACTGGGATTTGGAAACTAGGCCTGGCCTGGGTTAAAGAGCCCGACCCACATTGGCAGCGCCCCCCAGCGTGGGGAGTTTACACACCCAAAAAAGCGAGGCGCAGTGCTTGGTTCAAGAAGGGACTGGAGCACCGCCACCCTCCTCCCCACAACCGCCAAGGCAGAGCTCCCGCCTGACACATTGGATCACACCACGCCCATCATTGCTAGAGGGCTGCCCTCCTCCTTTTTTCTTTTTCTTTTTCCGGAACACTGACCTGATTAACTCTGGTCACCGGCTTGCTTAAACAGTCACATTTAGTCCATTCTGTNAATCAAAACCCTAGAGTAGAAAGCAGGAAGCAAGCTCCTTGACCTCCACTGCAGTAACCTCTTAACTTGACACATCTCCAAAAGCAAGGGAATCAAGAGCAAAAATAAACGATTGGGACCTCATCAAGATTAAAAGCTTCTGCACGGCAAAGGAAACAACGCACAAAACTAATAGGCAACCGACGGAATGGGAAAAGATAGTTGAAAATAACATATCAGACAAAGGGTTAATATCCAAAATCTATAAAGAACTCACCAAACTCCATACCCGAAAAACAAACAACCCAGTAAAGAAATGGGCAGAAGATATGAACAGACACTTTTCCAAAGAGGACATCCAGATGGCCAACAAACATATGAAACGATGCTCAGCATCCCTTCCCATCAGGGAAATACAAATCAAAACCACACTGAGATACCACCTCACGCCAGAGGGCATTGGGTGAAGGTGTCTGGGATTGAGCTAGGTGGGGAATTGGAGGAATATACCTGGCTCTGTGGGAATACACCTGGCTCTGTGGGGATATACCTGGCTCTGTGAGTCCTAGTGAGAGCACAGTTTGGGACCCCTGGCTTCTTGGGGTGATGCACCCTGGCAGTAAACATAAATGCAGTCATTATCGGCTTCACCCTGGCCTTCTCTCAGATGTGGGGGTGAGACCAAGGGCTGTGGAGAAAGGAGGTAGGCCTTCATTCTGTAGGAGTGCCTCTACCCCGCTGAGCCCCAACTCGCCCTGTGGCTCACCCTGTGGAGTTTGGGACCCAGTGATGTTCTTGTCAGAGAAAGGAGGGAATTAAAGAATCAAGGCAAAAGGCAAGAGTCTCATATTAGGGAAGATTATAAAGAGGCCGTTCAGAGGCACCTGGGTGTCTCAGTCGGTTGAGCATTTGACTTGGGTTTAGGTCATGACCTCATGCCTTGTGAGTTTGAGCCTGCATTGGTCTCGCTGTTATCAGCGCAAGAGCTCACTTCGGATCTTCTGTTCTTCTCTCTCTACTCCTTCCCTGATTTCTCTCTCTCTCTTTCTCTCTGACAAATAAATACAACTGTAAAAAAAATAAAGAAAGAGTCCTGTCAGCTCTCAGACCTGATAAGGTGAAGGCAGGAACATTCTAAAAACCAACAGGGTCAGGGAGGCTTGGGGCTATAAAAATGCCAATACATTTACTGGTGGGTCACAATCCCACAAAGTTCAATATCAGTTTACTCTCTCCTTTGGTCATTCTGCAGATTTTCCAGGGGCAGAAAACTTATCATGTGAAATATAGTTTTGTTCTTTATTAGTTTATGGGATTGCTGATCAGTATTTATCAAGACGTGGAACTTTTTCTTTTGTCAGCAATCAGAATAAAAATAGAATTATTAATTGCTTTCCAGTCGTTTCTGAAAAACTTGTGAGCATATTACCAGACCTGAGAACTAATCTTACTGGACTCACAAAGAGACCCATGTACCTGATTGTGCCCTGATGGTGCGTTCTCAGGAGGAGGCGGGAGGCCCAACTCCACACCTGCTTCTATGCAAAGCCCCCCCTGACCCACTCATCCCACCAGTTCCTTGTTGTGTGAAGGCCCCTGTTGGCTCTCTTGCCACCCAGTGTTGCTCTTGGGCACCCCGGAAAGCAACCTTTAGTTCTTTTGCCTGAGCCTCACATCTCTACACAAGACGGTATCTCATGGTCCCTCAAGGGACCTATTATTTTGAGTCGTGCATATTTCCTGGCACAAAGTAGGTATTCAATGAAAATTTGTTGCGTGAAAACCAAATGAATGAGTGAATTTACTGATTTCTTGAGCACCTCATACATTTCAAATATCGTCGTGGGTACTGAGGCAATGGTTGTAAATGAAAGAGATGAAAATGTCTGCCTTGTGGGTCTTACATTCTAGAGGAGGGAAGACAATGTGTATTATGGTGTGGAGCCTCGGTTCCTGGGTAGGCGGCAAAGCTGAAATTCAAGGTGAAGCGAATCTTAATGACTGATCCCTGGGAGACTGCCACGTGCCAGCTGTTTTAAACATGCTGTCAAACTTTACCCGCTGACATGGGATTGGTAGTGTTGATCCCGGTCTTGGAGATTTGCAATCCGAGGCTCAGAATGGTGAGTTTCCCACCATAAATGGTGTTAAGTGTACAGAGTAGGGATCTGAGCACAGGTCTCTCTGATTTCAGGGCACATGTTCCTAAGCACTCCATTGCCCTCCACTTTGCTCTCTTCTGAGACCCAGCAGGCGCATTTATGTAGAGAGAGTAGGGGTACTGGGGAATTTGGCATTTTCATTTGTCTTTCTCTTACTTGGTTATTTAACAACACAATAGCAGACTCCTCACTTAAAATCAGCCTTTTACTCTGAAGCCACTTGATAGCCTTAAGGTATCTAGCTCTGGTTAATTTCCAATTAGCTACCTATGCAAATCTGAAGGCAATTGAAGGACAGGACCCTGAGTTCAGGAGCTGTTTGACACCCTTATAAGGGAGCAATTTCCAGCATGTGAATAAGGAAAAGAATGAAGGAACACAACAATCTATACATATCACTGAAACAACAGCATTACCCTTTTATTTCTAGCTCTCAATTATACCTCAAATTCTAGACACCCCTTCTCTATTATGATTTAAAAAGTAGATTTCCATATGGCTGTGCACACAGGAGAAGCATTTTTGTGGGAGAGAGGTGGGAAAGAGAGGCCCTGCACAGAGGAGACCCTGCCTTACATTTCAAGAAGCAGAAAAGAAAATTATCCAGTCAAGGAATGCTGTGAGACAGCTCTCTGGACCCAAACTGTGTATGTGAGTGGGAATTACTTCCATGCTGGCATTGGGGTACCCTCTGCCTCCTGCCATGGTGGAGGGTGGGGCTGCCTGTAGGTATTCAGGACACTGCCTGCTTACCACTCCCCATGAGGTGGGTCCACAAGAATCTTCTGTCCCAGAAGTGTACCCAGGACGAGCCCTGAGAGTCTGCTGCTCTCCTGGGAGCCAGCCATCTCAACCTCCCTCCCTTTCATCCTCAGTAATGGATTTCCCATTGTGCTTGGGGAAGACCCGGACCTTGTGACTTAGGGCAAGGCACATCAGCTTTGGGGGTGCCTACATGCTGTAGGACTGCCCTAGGGCCTCCAGTGTGGTCCGCATTGGGGTGGGGATGTGCTGAGTGAGCACCAATACACCGTGTGTCTTCAAGCAGCCCAGAGGTGGCCGGGCTCTGGTCACCACACGCAGAGGACTTTCAGAAAAAGGAGCATTTTAAAATATTGAGTTTCCTGCTGGAAGTTACAACAAGAAATGAAACAGCAGGAGTTTGCTCTACTCGGTCGCCTGAGAGCAGCTGCTGACCAGCGCCTCCAGCCCCCAGCGAGCAGAAAGCAGCGCTGGCCCCGCGTAGGCGATGCTCTCATCCAAACCAAACTTCCCCTCGATGACTTCACTGAAAGCTGGTTTACATCATGAAGAGAAACTCCATTTATTTATTTGTAATAACTACAGGATTTTATGGACCCACAAGAGGATGTAATTTAAGAAAACATTAGTAAGCGATTCCAAATACCAAGGTTTTGAAACCTGCTATGCCAAATACTCATCCACGGAAATATTTCAACACTGAGAATCCAAAGGTACAGCAAGACATTTTTTGAGGAGGATTTGGGAGGTGGAGAGGCTGTCAAATGTGTGTTTTTGGTCATAACATCCCGGGGTCCTGAGAAAAGACAACTGGATTTTCAGAAACTCATTATAAACAACATATGACCTAATAGGAGTAGGTCCATCTAATGCCTCCTCATGGGGCCTTAGCCCTATGAATAACTGAGAAAATACATAGCTGATCCACTCTGTTGCTTTGCTTTGAACCCAGAATTGGAGGGAATTACATGATGTTTTTATTAGGGTTTTTAAGACAAAATAATCAAGAGGTTACCAGGAAAGAGGGTGAGCTAAGAGTGGCCTCTCGCTGCAGAAATACGATATTTTTCAAGTTCCCATTCTCTTAGCAATCATATGTTAGTGTCGTTTTTATTTCCTTAAATAGCTAACATCATACATTTTTAGAAATCCTTTTGATCCATGTTTGACCCTTTCCTTCTGTTGCAAGTATGCGGGATTCAATGGCAAGAAACACAAATTCCCCAATCCATCAAATCCTCATTTTTTATCTCCAAGAGACATGTTGGAAAGGTTGGATGTGTGCGCATGATCACCTGCTCATCTTACTACGATTACGTGTATGTGCATTATACTTATAAATTTGGACATCTATCTCCTACCCCTACCCCAAATGACTGACCTTCCTGAGGGGACAGTTAAGTCTTGTTTATGTTTATAGCCCAGGCCTACATTGCTGCTCAACTGGTGAGTAAGTTTATGGAGTATTTACTATGCTAAACACCGTTAAGCACTGACGGCTAGTGGGAAGGAACAGAATCTACAAAACTGACTAGGCTACTCTTAAGCAGCTCAAATCTTACAGAAAGAGAATTGCCATTTCAGAGAAAAACTCAAGACCTTCATGTTACAGCTAACATTGAAATAACAATCTGTAGGTTTACAGATACTCTATCTTCTCTGACAGAAAACACTTTGAGGGGGATTCATTTTCCCTATATTTCAAATGAGGAAAGCAAGCATCAGTGGGGTTAAGGGGATTTTTTACAAGGTCATAGCAAATAAGGGGTGAAGTTGAGTCTTTCATCCCCAAGTTCTTGTTTCATCAGACCTTCCTCTCCCCATGCTTTTCTTCAAGTTGGGGTATTGACACATAGACACTTACTTTTTTTCTTTAATAACAGCGGTATTGAGATGTAATTCACATATCAAATATATGATTTCGTACATGTAACTCAGTGGTTTTTAGTACATTCACAGAGTTGAGCCATCGTCATCTCTATATAGTTCTAAAACATTTTCATCACCCCAAAATAAAACTCCATGCCCATTAGCAGTCACTCTCTATTTCTCCTGCCCCAGCACCTTGCAACTACTAATTGACTTTCTGTGTCTATGTGTTATATTTTCTGAACATTTTATAGAAACATTCCATCTAATATATGGCCTTCTGCATCTGGCTTACTTCACTTAGCATACCGTTCTCAAGGTCCCTTCATGTAGTATGTATCAGAACTTCATTCCTTTTCATGGCAAAACAATATTTTCTTGCATGGATATACCATATTTTGTTTATCCATTCATCTGTTGAGGAATACGTGGGTTGTTTCCGCTTTTTTTTTTTTTTTTTTGACTACTATGAATAGTGCTGCTATGAACTTCTGCATGAAAATCTGTTTTCGGGGCACCTGAGTGGCTCAGTCAGTTGAGCGTCCGACTTCAGCTCAGGTCATGATCTCATGGTTCATGGGTTCGAGCCCTGCGTTGGGTTCTGTGCTGACAGCTAGTTCAGATCCTGGAACCTGTTTCAGATTCTGTGTCTCCCTCTCTCTCTGACTCTCCCCTGCTCATGCTATCTATCTCTCTCTCTCTCTCAGAAATAAATAAAACATTTAAAAAATAAAAAAATAAAAAGAAAATCTGTTTTAAATTCTTTTGGGGATATAGCTAGGCATGGGAATTACTGAGTTATATAGTAACTCTGTGTTTAACATTTTGAGACACTTCTATACTGTTTTCCAAAGTGACTGCACCATTTTACATTCCTACCAGCAATGCGTGAGGATTACAATTTCTCCATATCTTTACCAACACTTGTTAGTTTCTGTCTTTTTTTTTTTTTTTTTTTTTTTTTTTTTTTTTTTAGTTATAGCCATCCTGGCAGATATGAAATGATACTTCCTTGTAGTTTTGGTTTGCATCTTCGATGGCTAACAATGTTGAGCATCTCTCCAAGTGTGCATTGGTCATTTGTATACCTTCCTTGAAGAAATGTCTATTCAAAATCTGAGCTCATTTTTTAATCGGGCTATTTTTTTTCTTATTGACTTATTTGACTACCATGGAGCTATGTAGGAGATGGGATTAAAGCAAGTTAAGATATTGAGCTACCCCTAGTTTAGGAGTCTGTAGGGTTCTGAGTTCAAATTCTTGCCTGGCTGTTTAGCCAGCTGGATAAGTCACACGTTTTTGCTAGCTCAGTTTCCTCTGGTAAAGAACAGGATTGTTACCTTTGAAGGAAACTGTAAGTAACAACACCGAGTGCTGCTGAGCATATACGGTAAATGGATCTCTGACCCATTGTTGATGGGAAAACAAAATGGGACCAGTTGCTTTGGAAAGCCATGTGGCAGTTTTGAATAAAGTTCAATATACATTTACCACATGATGCAGTAACCTCACTCTCAGATACTTACCCAAGTGAAGTGAAAATCTATGTCCATGCCAAAACCTGGACATGAAGTTTTATAGTGACTTTATTCATGGTCACCAAAACCTAGGGAAAAAAACTGTCCTTCCACTGGTGAAAAGATAAACATATAAATAAAGCAAATAATTCCATAATTAGAATTATTTTCAAAAATTAAAAATAATTTAATACTGATACTGCCAGTAATGTGGGTGAATTTCTTTTTTGTTTTTAAAGCTTATTTATTTATTTTTGAGAGAGAGAGAGCGAACAAGGGAGGAGCAGAGAAAATGGGAGACTGAGGGGTGCCTGGCTGGCTCAGTTGGTATATCATGTGACTCTTGATCTTGGAGTCGTGAGTTTGAGCCCCACATTGGGGGTACAGTTTATCTATCTATCTATCTATCTATCTATCTATCTATCTAAAGACAGCCTGAGAAAGCTACCTTGCCCCTCTCTACCATATGAGAAGACAGTGAAAACATGGCAATCTGTGAAACAGAAAGCCCTCACCAGGCACCCCATCTGCCAGTGCCATGATTTCAGACTTCCCAGGCTTCAGAACTATGAGAAATAAGTGTCTGTTGCTTATAAGCCGCCCAGTCTCTGGTATTTTGTTATAGCAGCCCAAACAGACTAAGACCAACTACAAAACAGAATGGGAAAATTTTAGATATGTGCGGGGGAAATGATAGAACTGATTAATATCTTGGTTGTCATGGGTACATAATTGGTGTGCTTGTCAAAACATTCAAAACTGTGCAGTTAAAAGGGTGAATTTTATTATGTGTAATTTATGACCCTGCTTAATAAAAAAAAAATAAAGCTAGACATATAGAGAAGGAAAAAAAGTTCTACTGCTCTCTGCCAACAGGAAATCTTGAGCCCTGAGATCTGGTCATCCCTTGGGTGTCTCCTTCCCAGCTGGAGGCTGCTTGAGTGTGACCCCTAACCTTCTCTCCATTTAAACTGAAGGGCCGGCAGATATTTAGTTGAAAGTCATCTTAGAACTGGTCCAGTTTAACCCATGTCAGTGCTGTGCTGTGGTCACACTCAGCCCATGAATATTTTACGACTAAAAACCCCATCCTCCAGCATGCACTGAAGGCAAGAGCCCCAGGGAAGGTTGTGGCAGTTTTAAGATATTGAATGGTGCTCTAGCATTATTTTGAACAAGCTTGGAAACACTGTCACCCCATCATGATTCTGATTACATCCAAAGCTCAAGCAACTTTAAGAAGTCATTACTCCCGCGGTCGCCAAGCTTTGGTTAGCCTGTAGGTAGACACCGCAGGGCAGAGAACAGCCAGAGGCATCATTAAAGGTGGTGGCATGAAGATGATATGATAGAGCATGGAAACTACTGAGTCTTGGTCTCTTTCTCCCACAGTATCTTTTTTATTTTTTTTTTAAATAGTTTATTGTCAAATTAGTTTCCACATAACACTCAGGGCTCATCCCCACAAGTGTCCTCCTCCATGCCCACCCTCCCCTCCCCCCCACATCCATCAGTCCTCAGTTTTTGTCAGCATTCAAGAGTCTCTCATGGTTTGCCTCTCTCCCTTTCCCCCACCGTTTCCGCCCTTCTTCTCCCCCTTGTTCCTCCGTCAAGTTCCACCTAATCCTCCTATACGTGCAAACATATGATATTTGTCCTTCTCTGCCTGACTTATTTCGCTCAGCATAACACCCTCAAGCTCCATCCATGTTGCTACACATGGCCAGATTTCATTGTTTCTCATTGCCATGGAGTATTCCATGGTATAGATGAACCACATCTTCTTGATCCATTCATCTGTTGATGGACACTTAGGCTCTTTCCATGTTTTAGCTATTGTGGAGAGTGCTGCTATGAACATTGGGGTACACGTGCTCCTATGCCTCAGCATTTCTGTATCCCTTGGGTAAATTCCTAGCAGTGCTATTGCTGGGTCATAGGGGAGTTCTATTGTTAGTTTCCTGAGGAACCTCCACACTGTTTTCCAGAGGGGCTGCACCAGTTTACATTCCCACCAACAGTGTAGGAGGGTGCCCGTTTCTCCACATCCTCGCCAGCATCTAGAGTTCTCCGATTTGCTCATTTTAGCCACTCTGACTGGTGTGAGGTGGTATCTCAGTGTGGTTTTGATTTGTATTTCCCTGATGAGGAGGGATGCTGAGCATCGTTTCATGTGTCTGTTGGCCATCTGGATGTCCTCTTTGGAGAAGTGTCTGTTCATGTCTTCTGCCCATTTCTTCACTGGGTTGTTTGTTTTTCGGGCGTGTAGTTTGGTGAGTTCCTTATAGATTCTGGATATTAACCCTTTATCTGATATGTCATTTGCAACTATCTTTTCCCATTCCGTTGGTTGCCTATTAATTTTCTGGGTTGTTTCCTTGGCTGCAGTATCTTTTTTTTTAAATGTTTATTTATTTTCGAGAGAGAGAGAGAGACGGAGTGTGAGTGGGGGGGTGGCAAGGAGCGAGGGAGGCACAGAATCCGAAGCAGGCTCCAGGCTCTGAGCTGTCAGCACAGAGCCTGATGCGGGGCTTGAACCCACTAACTGCGAGATATGACCTGAGCTGAAGTCGGATGCTGAACCGACTGAGCCACTCAGGCGCCCCTCCCACAGTATCTTAAAGAGCCCTTACTGATATGGTGTTAAAGCTTGTTTGGCTACAACTTTGAAATTTATATGAAAAGACAACCAGTAAAAGAGAGAAAAGGAAAAGAAGTGGAAAGCAGACCTATATTCAACATCCTAGAGGGAGAATGTTTTTACTTTGAGCACATGTGCTACTATGTGCACAGGACATGCTTTTGCTGGGCATGGGTTTTGGTGTGGGCTGCCTTCTGGTATGAAGCTTGGGAAAGAGGCTGAAGCCATCCTGGCTTTCTCTGACTGTGAAGGTAGGTGCAGTGATCCTAACACTCAGGGTTCCCCCATATCTTACCATCTTGAACTTTCCTCCAGAGTCACACTGGATTTCTGGTAACCCACTGCTCATTGGGCAAGATTAGGAAAAGAAATCCCTGGGAGACAGTTTCAGGCAGTTTCCTGAGCCTTCTAAAGCTGCTTTCCCTTCCTTGCCTGGTTTATTCTGACTGTAGGGCAGACCACCAGGGAACGGGAGTTGGTCCCTAGATGTGAAGCACCTGGGAAGCCTGCTCATACCCCCTCTGTCTCAGCTGCATGTTCAGTCAGGGAATTCTGTGGCATTCTACAGTTCTCAAATTCTCTCTGGGCTGTGGGTGGATAAGTTGGAGACCTCCATCCATAGTGAGAGGTGCAACAGAAGCAAATAGCTGAGGGCATTTTCAGATGAATTGCTGGGGCTTCTGTGGGAGACTGTTGGCAGTGTGTGTGCATTTGGGAATGGGAGCTTCATAGAGGAGGTGTTGGAGTGGGGAGACAAGGACGTGAGTAGGTCACCTTTGAACACAGATCTTTCAGTTCGATTGTGCTGACTGTCAACAATGGCAGCATGATGGGGAAGGTCACACTCCATGATGCTGAGAGATGTGTTCCGAACTCTGGCCACAAGGAACTCTCCCTTTAATAATGGCTGTGGGACAGAGGTTTTACAGAAGTGACAGGAAATCTTTCAGTGTCCTAGCTCCTAGCTCTTGGATGATACAACCTCTCATTTCTGACAGCTCTCACACGGGGTACTGTTCAGGTCTCTCTGCCTTTCTTTGGCTCATCCTCCTCAGCCAGGTGGATGATCCTAAAACAGACCTAGCCGTGGAGAAGAGCAGCCTGACATGGCTGCTGCTGAGGGTGGCAGAGATCCTGCCCTGGGCAGCTCACAGCCCAGGCGCCTTGGAGGCCACTTAGCTATGAGATCAGAGAGAGGAAGCTTCCCAGTGTGGCTCATCTCCCCCTGCCTCCAAAGTGGGTCTTCTAGGACCTTTACTTTCCTTGTTCAATTTCAGTCACGTTCATAGGTCGTTAATGTTGCATTAGCAATATACTTGCTGCATTTATAGTTTGCTTTCTTTCCATTGTTGTGCAACTATCTTCACCATCCGTCTCCAGAACTGTTTTCCTTTGGCAAAACTGAAACTCTCTATATACCCATTAAACAATACTTCCCCATTCCTCTCTTCCCTAGCCCGTAGCAACCACCATTCTACTTTCTATCCCTATGGCTTTGACTATTCTAGGTACCTTATATAAATGGAATCATGTAGTGTGTATCTTTTTGTGACTGGCTTATGTCACTCAGCATAATGTCCTCGAGGGTCATCCATGCCGTAGCATATGTCAGAATTTCCTTCCTTTTAAAGACTGAATAATATTCCACTGTATGTAGATACCACATTTTGCTTGTCCGTTTATCCACTGATGGGCACTTGGGTTGCTTCCATGCCTTGGTTATTCGTTAATAATGCTGCTACAAAAATGGGTTTACAAATACTGATTTGAGACCCTGATTTAAATTCTTTTGGGAATATACCCAGAAATGGGATTGCTGGATCATATGGTAGTTCCATTTTTAATTTTTTGAGGAAACACCAGACTGTTTTCCACAGGGACTTCACCATTTTATGTTCCCCCAAACAATGTGTAAGCATTCCAGTTTCTCCACATCCTTGTCAACATTTGTTATTTTCTATTGTTTTGATAGTGGTTATCCTAATGGGTATGAGGTGGTATCTTGTAGTTTTGTTTCTCATTTCCCTAATGATTAGTGATGTTGAGCATCTTTTCACGTGCGTGTTGGCCGTCTGTATATATCTTCTTTTTAAAAAAATATTGTTTTAATTTAATGTTGAATTGTTTTGAGAGATAGAGATAGAGCACGAGCAGAGGAGGGGCAGAGAGAGAGGGAGACACAGAATCTTAAGCAGGATCTAAGCTCTGAGCTGCCAGCGCAGAGCCAGACATCGGGCTCAAACTCACAAACCATGAGATCATGACCTGAGTGGAAGTCAGATGCTCAACCAACTGAGCCATCCAGGCGCCCCAGTATATATCTATTTTGGAGAAAAGTCTATTCAAATCATTTACCTGTTTTTGAATTAGGTTGTTCATTTTCATTGTTGGATTTTAGGAGTTCTCTATATATCCTGGATACAATTCCCTTATCAGAAATGTGATTTGCAAATATTTTCTCCCTCTTATAATTTTTAATGGTAAAATATTTAAACCCTGCCAGAATAGAAATACCATTGATAACTAACATTAAACCTGTACTGTGTGCCTGGTCCTGCTAAGTGCTTTACATACCTTCTCTTATTTAATCCTTCATACGAGTCTATACAATTATCCCTGGTTTACAGACTGGGAGACAGTGGTAAACCAAGTAAATGCTGGGGTTTCAAACTCAGGTCTGTTGCTTTAAATTCTGAACATAAGTTCTACACGAGGCTGCTTCAATGGGTTGTTTGTGGCCAGAGGCTTGATGTAGTAGTGAGCATGTCTTGTGGCAAAGCAAAAGACCCAGGTTCTGGTCCTAACTCTGCCATTGACCTATGGGCTGTAGTGGGCTGAATGATGCCCCCCCAAAAGGTATTTCATGTCCTAATCCTTATAATCTGTGAAAATTACCTTATATAGTAGAAGAATGAATATTACCTTATATAGCAAAGATGTGGTTAGTGATTTTGAGAGGAGGAACTTACCTTGGTTTATCTGGATGGGACCTATATGCCATCACAAATGTCCTTATAAGAAAGAGACACAGAGAAAAGACAGATGGCAGAGGAGAATGCAGAGAGCCTCACAGAGAAGGCAATGGGAAGACAGGGCAGAGAGAGAGGCAGCCCCTGTCTAGAAATGCTAACATCCACCAGAAGCAGGGAGGGGGCAGGGAAGGATGTTTCCCTGAAGTATGCAGAGGGAGCATAGCCCTGCCATCACCTTGATTTTGAACTTCTGGCCAAAATCTGGGAGAATGAATTTCTGTTGTTTAAGTCAGCAGTTTGCAGTGTTAGTTACAGCAGCCATAGGAAGCTGATATGGGGACAGCAGACACACAAGTTACTCTTTCATGAAATAAGCATGTGGATGAGACCACTGTTTGCCTTAGTTGTTGCCCTGGAATCGCTTCCATTGGACTCACCAAAACTTAGAAACATCTTGAGGTTTGAGCCTTGCCCCAAAGTAACTCCAGTAGAACGGCTTGGGGAAGGGCTCAGAAAACAGCAACGGTGAAAGCTCTTCATTTGGGGGTCCAGCCCCCCTCGTGTCTGTGTCTGCACCCTTAGGGCTCTGAGTCTGCGATTCTCACAGAACAGATCCCAGCATCCCCTGCCCTCATCTTCCTCCAAAGTCTCAAGAATCGGTGTGAACTTCCAAGCAGGAGAGAACCAGGACTTTCCAGAATAGAAGTGCACATCAAGGGAGTCCTCCCTGCAAGGCCGAGGGAGACGGAGAATTTAGGGAGAAAGGGGAGAGGCCAGCAGGGCAGCGGGTGGAAATGAAAACGCCTGGGAGGTCTGGGGAGCCTTCAATAACATTGGATTGGACAACGGATGGGGCTGTGGGGCCAGGGGGAGGCACCTGTGAAAATAGCAAATACTTGAGCCAGAGACGGTACACATCCTGCCGGGCTCTTTCGGGTTCCCCACTGAGGCAGGGATCACAGGGCGAGGGTGATGTGTCTCCCACGATGTCAGCATCCCTGAGGGCCCGTCAGGAATCTGACAGGGGGACTAGCTCAGGGTCTGCCGTGACATCTGAGAAAGGCATAGGAGAGAGACGGAGTGAGCGATAGTCAGATCATCATCCCCGAAGAGANGGGTGGGTTGGGGGAGGGCCTCTGCCAGGCGCCATCATCTCCCCTCCACCACACAGCTGACAGACACTTGAGAACTTTCCTTCCCAAGCCCGTATCCTGCTGGTTCAGGGCAAAGAGTGCAGCTTTCCCACCAGGATCAGTGAGGAAATGGCCTGGTTTGGACTCAAACAGGCTGATTTGTTTTCCCAACATGGCCTCAGCTGAGTTCAGGGAGCCCCAGCAATGCCCATTTTTTCCAGGGTGCCTCTGCCTCCCTGCCTCCCTCTCCCTGCTCTGAGAACACATCACCTAATGTCTGTAAGGCTTCTGCTTCTTGTTTGACATCCCTTATTTACAAAGCAAACAGAATATTCCTTTTAACACACATCATGCTAAGTTTATTAATGCAGAAAACAATCCCAGGGGGCCGACCCAGGGGACCCTTGAAACCTGCCAGCACAAACTCTTCAAACGCTCAGTGCGTCAGATCCTCCAGGACAATATTTCACACAATGGAGTAAAAATAATATTTTTCTTTGGGCCTTTCCAGCCGCTTTTGTGGCGAGCAGACAGAAATTATTTTCTTACACTGCTCCCAGAGCAGAAATCTGGACGAAGCTACGTTTATTTGTTTAACACAATGATTTCATCCTAAATGTCTCGACAGCAAATAGTTGGTGGTTTAATAAAGGGCCTTTGAAAGGAGGCCAGAGCTGCAACATGTGAGGCATGCAGCTGTCGAGGCCGAGTGGCCACAGGCCATGGCGATGGAGGCAGTGGAGAACTGTGTGCCCCCTCAGGCGGGGGTGGGGGGTGGACCTCTGGGGTCGCGCCATGTTATTGCTCCTTGATCAGAACAATTTGTGCTGCTTCCAGCCTGCAGCAGGAAGGAGCCTGACCTTTTGGTCACAAGTGCCAGGCTTTCTCCAAGACCAGCTCTGCCAACCACAGACAGCAGACAGACACAGACCCAAAAGCAGATACTCAAACGTGCTCAGAGAAAAGAGAGGGCTCTTGTATTCATGTTCGCCTTTCCCTGATTAATAGTATGTCCCACGTGAGCCAAATGTGGGTGCCGTTCCTATGCCAGGGCTCTGACTGTGGGAGGAAGGCTGGCTCCAGCTCACTGACCTGCCCAACGAGCAGAGCCCTCCGCTCTAGCCAACCAGGTCCTCCAACCTGCAATGGCAGGTGTCAGTAAAAACTCAACAGGCCTCATCTGCACTTCGCCTCTTTTCCTGGGGAAGAACTGTTAGGGGGAGTGAAATGCAACACATATACATAGAGACAAAGCCAGAAAAAGATGGTGAATGGCATGAAAACTGCCCTGGTGGTCCCAGATCTCCAGATCCCCAGAATCCCTTCTTCATTTGATGAAGGAGGAGGGAAGCCCAGAGATGGGCAGTGATGTATCTAAGGATGCACAGCTGCTTAGAGAGACCTGTGACAAGAACCCAGGCATCTGACTTCCAGGGGAAAGGGGAGCATGTCCAATCTAGCCTAGAGCTGACAAAATCAAAAAGCTGAGTTATGGGTTGCATTTTTTGCCAGCGGGGATTTGGATGGAACATCTGATTCAGTTCCTGATGATTTGGTTCCTGGAACAACTGATTTGGATCTAAATCAGGTCCTGGAAGCATCAGTCCCATGCAAGAACCAACAAAGAAGAGAATATCCGTGTATACACACGCAGATGTATTTCCAATGATAAAAGTCACGCTGGCTTATTGAAGGTTATATAAAACATATACAAGTATAAATAAGACAAGAAGGGGGCGCCTGGGTGGCTCAGTCGGTTAAGTGTCTGACTTCAGCTCAGGTCATGATCTTGCAGTCTGTGAGCTTGAGCCCTGCATCAGGCTCTGACCTATTAGCTCAGAGCCTGGAGCCTGCTTCAGATTCTGTGTCTCCCTCTCTCTTTGCTGCTCCCCTTCTTGTGCTCTGTTTCTCTCTCTCAAAAATAAACAAACATTTAAAAAAAGTTTGTAATAAATAAGACAAGAAGATTCTTTATAATTATTATGACTATTTGTAAAAATGTATTATTGTTAACTTATTGCTTTACATCCTTCAACGTTTTTTGCTTGCTTGCATATGCTTTTATTTATTCATTTATTTTTATTAAAATTAAGATTCTAATTGCCATATTTTTTAAAAGATTTAATTTGTTCTTAATCATCTCCCTATGTCATTCACAGTCTCTCTGAAGTGTGACCTTTGAAATGTGGTATTCCATCATCTTATATGACTGGTCATAGGATACAGTATCTTTGAGCCAGTCTTCAGCCATAGTCACTGAAAGACCGTCAGGCTGTGTGGGAATCAACCCTCATTCTTGCAGCAATTGAAACCTTTCTCCTCCAGCTCAGAGTGGCTTCGGTTTGCTTTCAAATCCAAGCGCCCCGCCCCCAGCTCCCTTTCATCCTTCCCATTTCTTCCCCCTTTTTGCTACTTCCTTCTCAGACCCGAAACAGGCATGTAATTCCTTACATCTGCATGGTATTTTACAACCTCAAAGAGTTTTTATAGGAATGGCCTTATTTGATCTTCATAAAAACCCTACAACATTTGGCCAAGGCAAAATGATCCCAATTTACATGCAGCAAAGGTTGTTTGAGTGCCAGCTATTTGTACTTTGGTAGTCACTGAAGGAGGGACAGAAATAAGTAAGTGCTTATCTCAAGAAGTTTTTAGTCTAATGGGAGCACTTTTGAGGCATTCAGTAGGTGATACTGCTGTTACTCTTGGCTTAAATGACTCACTTTCCATCACATGGCTACTGAATAGCTCACGGAAGTGACCCAACGCATCCTCCACTTTTTGTACTCTATCTCCTCTGCCAGGCCACAGTTAGATTCAGAGCTGGGAGTGGTCAGGGTAGGTGGATGACGAAAAGCCTTTAGAGTTCCCTCCATCCCTTCATTTCAAGCCCTAGTGAAAGGTCCTAACATTTGAGATGCCAAATTTACCTAAGAGAAGTCCATGGATTGAAGCTTTTTGTATTTTGGAAGTAGCTATCTCTTTATCTTTTTTTTTTATTTTATTTATTTCTAGGAGAGAGAGAGAGACAGCGTGAGCAGGGGAGGGTCAGAGAGAGAGGGAGTGACAGACTCTGAAACAGGCTCCAGGCTCTGAGCTGGCAGTCAGCACAGAGCCCGACACGGGGCTCGAACCCACGAACCGCGAGATCATGACCTAAGCGAAAGTCAGACGCTCAACGGACTAAGCCACCCAGGCGCCCCTGTAATTTATCTTTTAATGAATAAGTGATTATTTGGGAATAAACTACATCTACAACCCTTAAAGGATTAAGAAAGAGAAAGGAAATAATAGTTACTCAGCATCTCCCATTATTAGTCTTGGTAATAGATGCTCTATGTGTATTGTTTCATTTAAATCAGAACACATAAGAAGTATTATTCATTGCTGTATTACGTAGGATCTAGTGCACTCCTTGACACATAATAAACATTGAATAAATGCTAAATGAATGAATGTATACCTATATTATAGATAAGAAAATGGAGGTTCTAAGAGATTGGGAACCGGTATTATTTCACATAGCTAGGAAGTAATGAATTGGGATTCAAAACCAGCCTGCCTGCCTCTAGAGCTGTGCTTTACCCACCACTCCACCCTATATCCCTTGGTAAGCTGTACATGCTTTAGGCCATGGAGGGACTATTCAGTTATCATGGGTGTGGTGGCTTAGGAAATCCGGTTCACTGTGCATAGATTACCATCTGGCTCATTTTTTGCCTCCTTCTACACATTTACGTCACCGTGCTATNCATTCCCTCGTTCAGGCTCCACATAGGGCTCTGTGCTGATGGCTCAGAGCCTGGAGCCTGCTTCAGATTCTGTCTCCTTTGCTCCCTCTGCCCCTCCCCTGCTCGTGCTCTGTCTCTCTCTCAACAACAAATAATCATATTAAAAAATTAAAATAAAAAAAGGCACATGCTGTTGTGTTTGCCCATTGACTGTTCCCTTCCTCTAAGTCCTATTGGATGTTCCTTCCTTATATCATCGCGCACATTGGGAGTCTGCTCTTTGAGAGCAGAAAGGATGTTATTTTGTACACTGCAGTGTTTTTTACATTCTCTTCAGAATCTTGAAGAACACTGGCCTCCCTTTCAAGAAGCTAAAGCAAAACTTAGAGTCAAGTTTTGCAAATAACCTCTCCCGTTATGAGAGACCTATATGGCAAGGATGGGAAGACTGCTCAAGGGGCTGCCCTTTGAATCTCGGAGTGTCAGTGTTTGCATTTGCTTGGACTGTGGGCCTGGCCAGGGAGCTAATTGTTAGATGTGGAAGGAAAGACTCTTGCTAGCAAGACTACCCACTTGGCCTGCGTATCTTGAAATCCATTGTTTATGCCATTGTGTAGGTGTCTGTGGGAACTGAGAATCCACACAACCAGTATTTCCTGCATTGCCAAGATGCAGCATTACATAAGATTTGGAAAATAGCACCTATTGAAAAAAATTCATTCAACTGCTCTGAGACTGAACACCATTTTTTTCTCTCTGATAAGTGAGGTCTTTGCTCTAATATACATATTGACATAAGAAAACAATGATCTCTAAAGGGTTATAAGCACTCTCTGGGAATATCTAGTTGATGCTAAAAGGCTCTGTCAGGACTCTTTGGGGAAGAAAATTGATGTGTGTCAAGGAGAGTTGCTGTCACCTCTGGCGGGGCACATTTTGGGTTGCTTTTTCATTTTCCTTACCCTCCACTCTTCCAAGACTCATACCCATTGCTCAAGTACACAGTGCCCTTGGACCAGAACAGCACCAGCAAAATATCGACTGGAGCAGTGAGATTTCTTCATCGTAGTCACCTGAGTCTGACTTTCACCCCAGCAGTCCCGGAGGCCTTGTTTTATTTTTTTTTTTTTTTTTTTTNTTTTTTAAGGTGGGGAGAGGGCCTTTCCAACAGAGATGGTTTGATTTTTGCAACCTTCAGAAAGTAATTGGATCTTTTCTGAAATACTTGCTGGAATCCAAGAATGTAAACTGACCCTCCTGATCATCACTTTCTCTCTATGGAACTTTCTTGGGGGTTCATTAAGCTATCTAGTCAGCTGTGTGTCACTAACCCAAACCAGATGTAAGCCGTTCCATGTCAGGGTGACCTAGGGAACTTTATCCCCCCACTCTTTGAGACTGGCGGTGTGTATTCTGGACATGCACACATATCAATGATCTAATTGATTGGGGATATGAAGCAGACCACTCAGATGGAGTGCCTGGCTTAGAATAACTTACCTTCCGACTCAAAGCATCCAGGCAATAGGAATCCTCCTCCTCAAAGTACTACAAACTACAGTAAAACCTCCTTTACTTATATCATCAAATCATCTAAGGCCCAGTGACGACCTGGCACTTTTAATATTCTTTTTATGACAGGTCATATCTATCACAGGTCAAAAGGAGTCCCCCAAACAAAACAATAACATTGAGTGGAAACTTACATAGAGTCTCTCTCTGTTAGAAAAGTTAGTTTTGGCCCCCAAACACCAGCTTTTATGGGTTCTTATAAAGTCAGGACTATTTTTTAGCAGTTGGATTTTCCAAGTCTTGAAATGAAATTCTTTTTTTATTTAAAAAAATTTTAATGTTTATTTATTTTTGAGAGAGAGAGAGCCAGAGTGCAAGCAAGGGAGGGGCAGAGAGTGAGTGAGGGAGACACAGAATCCGCAGCAGGCTCCAGGCTCCAAGCTGTCAGCACGGAGCCCGACGCAGGGTTCAAATTCACAAACCACAAGATCATGACCTAAGTGAAGTCAGATGCTTAACTGGGCCACTCAAGCATCCCTTGAAATGAAATTCTTAATTATACCAGTTACTGGTATAATGACAAATGAGTGACTTTGATATCAGGGAAGATAGAACAGATGTATTTTTTCCTATTCCTGGTACTACGTACAACTAAAACCCTGGCATTATATATGAAACAAGCAAACAGACACTATGAAAGACTGGAGAAAAGAAGGCAGACTAGCTAGGAACATGAGGACACAGAAGTGAGTTAGCTGGGTTTTCTTATTGCCTCATATATCCTAGACTTGGGGCTGAAGAAGCCGGCACCAAAGAAATGCCAATGGGTGCGGATATCAAAGACCCCAACAAACTCCTACTCTCTCTAGCCAAAGGACCAGGAAAGGTGCAGCCTAGCCAAACAGAAAACTTAAGTAGTAATCACCCTACTCTAACCAAACAACACAGAAAAAACTGGGGCCCTACCCAACCCAAAGGCATAGACTCCCACTCTCATGAGACTGTATTGAGGCATCCCCCCAGCCCTGAGGGATGGAGTCAGAGGAGGCCAAATAGGGAGCTAAGACTTTAATCTCCACCCCTGTGGTGTCAGTGGGGACCACATAGGGAGCTTGGACTTTTACCCCACTCGGCAGTAATGAGACACCCCCCTCCTTCACACTGGGTTGGTGTCAGAGGAGGCCTAGTAGAGAGTGGAGGGTCAGGACTTTCACAATTGCTAGAGGCTACGTGGTCACCACCACTTCAGTGTTTGTAGAGACGACATGGGGACCCAGAATCACCATTCCCACACAGCAGTGAAGAAGAGGCCCTTCCCCATGTCAGTGGAGTCTAGGTGAGCAGCCTGGACTTCTACTGCCATCTTAAATAACAAGGTGATGTACCCTCACCTCCTTTACCTGCTGGAATAGTGTTTTAAAAAGGCAGTGGGCAGGGATAAATAGAACAGAAGGTATAACTGAGGCCCAGTCGCATAATACAAAACATCCACGTTTCCATTGAAAATCGTTTGCCAGGAAGATCTCAGGCAGAATAAAGAAAGACCTGCAATAGATATCAATGCTGAGATGACAGAGATGTTAGAATTACCTGGCAACAGTTTCAATGCAGCCATGATAAAAATGCATCCATGTTAGATATTTCAGATGAATTTGCCAAAATCTCACAGCGATAGACACAATAGCTGTGTTTCAATCTCAGGCCTAAGTTCTTTCTACAATAGCACAGTGATGCCCAAGGCTTCTTAAGTGTATGCTTCACAGAGCACTTTGCATTTTAGCATGCAAGTCCTGCATAGGCTTTGCTAGATTTGCATCTAAGTATCTTTTAATATCCAAGAACTCTTGTTACTCTTCATTCTTTTGATTCCTTTTTTACAGCAACTTGTTCTTGTTTTGTGGTTACAATGACTCCCCAAGTTTCTCTAAAAATATGAATATGAAATTGTAGACGTCCTGTTATTTCCTGCCTTACGTTTGTTCCCTCTGTTGTAGATTATTCTATTTGCTCCTTTTGTGCCTCTTTTGTGCTATTGGCTTTTTTTGTCTGTTGGTTCTTGATGGTCTGTTAACGATGAAGAACTAGGTTAATATTATGGGAGATTAGTGTGAATCTTTTCTGCTGATGCGTAGGCTTACTGAAAGCTCTTTGTGACCATTCTTTCTTTGACATCTTTCTTCATTGAATTGAAAAGTGGGATNGTTGGCTTTTTTTGTCTGTTGGTTCTTGATGGTCTGTTCATATTTAACGATGAAGAACTAGGTTAACATTATGGGAGATTAGTGTGAATCTTTTCTGCTGATGCGTAGGCTTACTGAAAGCTCTTTGTGACCATTCTTTCTTTGACATCTTTCTTCATTGAATTGAAAAGTGGGATTTGCCCATTTCCATGATTTTGGCAATTCATATACTCCATCGTGGTTCAAAGATTACCAACAACCCCACATGCAAACTCAAAATGAAGTGAGGAAGAGGTCAAAAATAAAGAAAACATTTTTTAAAGGATAACAAGCAAAAGGATATGCTTAGGAAGGGGCGGCAGGAATAAAACCTTGCCTCAGATATACAAACTCTTTACTTCTTTGTTGTTGTTTTTTTACTTTCCATACTTGACTTATTTTTTATAATTTACATCCAAGTTAGTTAGCACATGGTGCAACAATGATTTCAGTAATAGATTCCTTAATGCCCCTTACCTATTTAGCTCACCCCCTTTCCCACAAACCCTCTGCTTGATCTCTATATTTAAGTCTCTTATGTTTTGTCCCTCTCTCTATTTTTATATTATTTTTGCTTCCTTCCCTTCTGTTCATTTGTTTTGTATCTTAAATTCTGCATATGAGTGAAGTCATATGGTATTTGTCTTACTCTGACTAATTTTGTTTAGGATAATACCCTCTCGTTCCATCCAGGTAGTTGCAAATGGCAAGATTTAATTCTTTTTTTATTGCTGAGTAATATTCCATGTGTGTGTGTGTGTATGCCATATCTTCTTTATCCATTCATCCATCAATGGACATTTGGTCTCTTTCTATACTTCAGCTATTGCAGATAGCGCTGCTATAAACATTGGGGTGCATGCATCCCTCAAAATAGCACACATGTATCCCTTGGATAAATATCTAGTAGTGCAGTTGCTGGGTTGTAGCATAGTTCTATTTTTAATTTTTTGAGGAACTTTCATACCATTTTCCAGAGTGGCTGTACCAGTTTGCATTCCCACCAGCAGCCCAAAAGAGATCGTCTTTTTCCCCATCCTCGCCAACATCGGTTGTTGCCTGAGTTGTTAATGTTAACCATTCTGACAGGTGTGTGGTGGTATCTCAGTGGGTAAACTCTTTATTTCTATTGATTATTATGGGAACACTGGCACGGTGGACTGTGCATAAATAGTTTTGAATTAAATTATTTTTTCCTAATTATATGAAACGATTAAGAATATTCACAAGTACTTTGAAATGTATTTAAGTTCAAAGATTATTTGAACCTGTTTAGTGTGAATGTCATCTGGGAGAGTGATTACTCCGTGCTAGGCATTGTTCTAAGACCTTTCAGTATTTATTTTATTAAATCATGATAACAGCCCTATGAGGAAGGATAGCAGATGCTATGGTTCCCTGACAATATCTATTCTCATTCTTCCCTGTACTACAGACTACTGCTGTATAAGTTCTCTGTGAAGTTCTCTGCTTAAATAATCGTTGTTTCCTGTGTTTTGAGGAGCACACTTAACTCACATGCAAGACTCTGGGGGCACTGAGAGTTAAGATCCTTAGAAACAGCCTTCAACCCATGACAGATGGGCACTAGGTGGATAAACATTCTAGCTTCCGTGACTGTTTGTTTGTTTGTTTGTTTGTTTTTGAGGGAGGGAGAGAAAGAGTTCAAAGGAGGAGGGGCGGAGAGAGAGGTAGAGGGAGAATCCTAAGCAGGCTCTGCACAGTCAGTGGGGAGTTCGATCTCACAAATCGTGAGATCATGAGCTGAGCTGGAATCAAGAGTCAGAAGCTTAACTGGCTGAGCCACCCAGGCACCCCAAACTTCCTTGACCTTTAGTTGGGAATATCTGGGGTGTGTTCTACACACTCTCCCATTTCCCCATTGCTAAGAAGCTCCAGTTGCCCACAGAGGTAACCCTTTACTAGTTTCCTTTCCTTCTGTGTTTCACTTTTCTATTTCCCTACCAGTGTTTCCCAGGAACACCTTCCAGATAAACTCCTTGCTCTCAAATAGTAGTCTTGGACCTTCTGGAGACACCCCAACTAAGAGCATTGGGTAGTATTTCTGTCCTTATCTTGCAGAGAGTGAAACTGAGGCACTGAGAGGGTGGCTAGCTGACCATGGTTAGTAAGTTAGTAAGGGAAGAGCCAGGCTCCTAAGTCCCAGCTCTTAACCACCACATTATAATGCCAAAATGCGTCTGGGTGCTGAGTAGGTGCCAGGCACTGTGCTGAGTGCTTTGAGCAATTTATTTTACAGGGGATAAAATAAGCTCAGATAGGTTATGTGACATATCCAAGGTCATAAGGTAGTAAGCGGCAGAGTGAGGATTTAAACTCGGTCTATGATCTTAACCAGCCTGCCATGCTGCCCCATGCAGGCCTGCACTGTTTAGCTGCCTTTCACCTGGTTGGCTCTCAGGTGGAGGTAAGCAGAGCCCAGGGCTCTAAGTAGCAGGGCCAGGGGACGCAAGTTACAGTCCCCAGGAGGGCTGCATTTCTTGTCCTAAATCTTTGTGCCGTTTCTTGGATGTGAGGTCCAGAGTCTCCAGGCAGTTTTCTTTCCCCTACGAGTGCTTTCCAGTGCTGACTTTCTTCTCAGGAGTGGTTCTAGAAGCAGGCCTTGTTCCTGAGGAATGGATGGAGAGGAGGTAGGGGAGGGCGATGGACTGGGGCAGCCAGTGATGACTGAGCGTTTTTCTCTGTGCCCTGGGGCTTTGCATAAGTTACATCATTTAATCCTCTTAGAAATGCCTTTAAGTAATTGCTCATTTTCCCATTTTAAAAACCAGGAAACGGGGTTAAGAGAGGCTAAGTAATTTGCTCAAGGATTTCATCCAAGGTTAAATAATTCAAAACTCAACTCTTTTGGATACTAAAGCAGTCCTTTCTCCACTGAGCCAGGTGAGAGTCTGGCAAGCTAGGGAGAGGTGGAAAGCTGCCAGCAACTTCCGGGGCACTGCTTGCCTAGCACCTGCTGAGAGATGCCAGATAATTGATTATGATGCTTCTGGCATAAAATCCCTGGTTAGATCACAGTTGGCTGGGATCAATGCCCATTGTAGGGGCAGATCCTTCATTACCCAGAAAATAAGTCTGTACACAAAAATCATTGAAATCTTACACACATTTGTCTTTCTACATATAAGCATTCTCCAGGTGTTGGCTCTGGGCTGACCGTGACAAGACGGGGCGAGAGAGCAAGGTAAAGGCCTAGTTTCCATTGAGGAGAAGCCTAATGCCTCATTTGGGAAATAGCCACATTTTTGACAAGACTGTGAAATACACAGGTGACGCTCGTATATCAGCTACTTATGTGATCGGGTGAGGAAACAGCCGGGTGGGTCAGTGTGAATTCTAAGCCCCTTTCTGCACACTTCTGACTAATCTGTCATGCCCAGTTTGGAATCCCACAGACAGGAAAAATTGGAAGGGAGCCAGAATAAATCTGCAGTGTGAACTGCTTCATGACACTCAAATGAGAAGAAATGTCACATTTATTTTTCTAAATCAAAATAAAGCTGTTACACATGCACCCACTTGGCCAGATGTGGAGAATCCCAGGGCCAGTTGTCAGCTCTCTGTGTTCCCCTCACCCCCCCCTTAGGTAAGAATCCTTGGGCTTGGGAGACAGCAGGATGTGTCCTCATCTGTCAGTCACCATTCGTAGGAGGAGGGCTTCTCTCGAATCTGCTCCCCTTATGGCAGGCTTGGTCTCAGGGATCATCGTGTGGGGTCCCAGAGCCACAGGTATCAGTGTTAATTTCCACAGGCATAGGGCATCCTCATTCTTCCACCGTGGGGTCCAAGTGTGTGAGTGGGTTCAGCCTCTACCCCTCCTAGATGCTGTCTGTACCAGCCCCTTCCAGATCTTGGGAGACAATCCTGGGCAGGGGTCCCTTTCCTCTTACCATCAAGCTCACAGTCTCTATTGCCTTCCTACTGCCGGGCCATCATGCCAAATGCCCTCTCTGGCCTTCGTCTTTGAAGCCAAAGGCTGACTGTGGGAGATCTCCCGGGCAGTTCTCTGAACCACTCTACACAGAACAAACAAAACATAAAACGAGACGTTGTTTATCACCTCTCTCCATTACACACACACAGACACACACACAGACACACACACACACACACACACACACACACATACAGCATGAGCAAACCAAAGCTTTTGCAAAAGAAAGACTATTCCCTCCCCAGGTATAAAGGGCTTTTACAAACCCATGTATGGTAGTGGTTAAGAGTATGGCCTACTTCGTTTCATGTCCTAGCCCTGCCATTTATTAGCTGATGAATCTTGGGCAAATTGCTTAACCTCTCTGTTTTCTGATGTGCCCACTGAGGATAATAAGTACAACACAGGATGTTGAGTTAAGGCTTTTATTTAGCACAGAGCTTAACAAGCATGCACAGGGCAGAAGCGCTAGCTAGAACTCACTCCAGCTCTGCTGTGAGTGGGGCAGAGCCTTCTCCTGAGGTCCAGGCCAATGTGGAGGGAATGCTTCTGGGCACCACCAGGGCATTTTAAACCAAAACCCATCAGCCATAGGCTGAACTGCACCTCACACCCAAGTTCATATGTTACCGCCCTAACTTTCAGTACTTGAGAAAGTGACCATATTTGGAAACAGGGTCTTTAAAGAGATGATCGAAATGAAGCCATTAGAGTGACCCTAATCCAATCTGGTGACGTTCTTGTAAGAAGAGGAGATTAGGACAAGCAGAGAGTAACGGGATGTGCAGGAACAACAGGGCAACTTGGTGAAGAGGCAGCAAGACGGCAGCCGGGCGCAAGCCGAGGAGACAGGCCTGGAGCAGGTCCTGCCCTCGTGGCCCTTCGGGGAAGCCGCTTGGTGTCTGCCTTGCAGCCTCGAGAACTGTGGACAAGTACATCTCTGTGCTCTAAGCCACCCAGTCTGTGGTGCTTTGCTATAGCCGCCCCTAGAAAGTGAATACACCATCCCACAGATGAAGTGCTGTCCATGTCTCCAGAACACATCCTTGCCAGTCTTTGGCCCTCACTCAGGGAGGAGGGCGCCCCATGACTGCAGTCACGGAGGACTTGGGACGTACCACCCAAACCATGGTTGTTTCCAATTACTCTCCTCCCACGGCACCAAAAGGTTAAAAGAACTCTGAAACAGTAAACAGGGACAGAAATTTCCAGAAGGCACTAATGGAAAGGATCTAATGCTGTCAGTTCAGGAGGCAGAAGAATGCTTCTGGAAACTGACTCAAAAGTTCATACATTGGTGAAGGCATGGAATCCTGTGGAGGTGCTCTCTCCACAACCCAAGAGTTTTTAAAAAATCATTTAAGTACTCTATAAGCCCAGTGCCTACGGCTTTTCAAGGAACTACCAAATGTTTCAGAATGAATGATTAAATTGATTTCAAAATAAGAAAATGAAATGGCCGAGTAAAAATTAAAAAGGGCGCCTGGGTGGCTCTGTTGGTTAAGCTTCCGACTTTGGCTCAGGTCATGATCTCGCAGCCGGTGAGTTCAAGCCCCACGTCGGGCTCTGTGCCGACAGCTCAGAGCCTGGAGCCTGCTTCGGATTCTGTGTCTCCCTCTCTCTCTAACCCTCCCCCGCTCGTGCTCTGTCTCTCTATGTCTCAAAAATAAACATTAAAATTAAAACAATTTTAAATAATTTCAAAAGAAAACATATAAAATGGCTTTCAAAATGTTTTTAATAGTATTTATATTTAAGATGGGATGTAGACACATTTTAATACGGTTGCTGTCATTGAAGTGGTACTTGTAGAAGTTACATGTCTTCAGACTTAAGGTTCTGTTGTCTCTCCACCCCATAGAGTCCCATACCAAGCCTGTCTGGGTTTAGGAGATGACAGTGACATGGAATTATAGTCTGCGGTGTAGGGTGGAGGTAGGGGAGAGGCAGAGGGTCCCAGACAAAGTTGGCTCTGCCACACAGGAAAGTGGTCAAGGATCCAGCTTAAACCTAGGTTCAAATCTGAATTCTGCCCCTGTGTGACCCCGAGAGACTTGCTAAACTTCTCTGAATCTCAATTTCACCACTGGCACAAAGGAGATAAGAATGCCTCCTTCACTGGATTTTCATGAGAATTGGGTGAGAGGAAGAATATAATGTGCTTCGCTCTGTGCCTGGGGAATAGTAAGTGCTCAATAAATACTAGCTGTTGAAATTGTGATTCTCAGCACATTCTCACAGGGGAAGGAGAGGGAGCAGTCTTGATCACTAAGGCTTTGGCTCAGCTTGAGCACCAGAGAAAATATTTAGTGAGTGGATGTTGCCTGGATGCATTTTTGTTCTCACAGTTGAGGAAAAACAGCAGCGCAGAGAGGTTATGTGACTGGCTGGCTCACAGATCCCAAGCGAGGACCGTGAGGAGGTAAAGCTGGCCAGGGTGGTGGCGGGGCTCCAGGAGGAGCTTTGGGCAAGAGTCCCTGGGCAAAGCCCGAGGGACTGACGCCATTCCCAGGATGCCATGGGCTCAGGCGCCTCTTTTGCAGCTCCAGGACAGGGGAAGCAGAAACTGCCAGCTGGCATCCCAGGAATGTGGACTATTTTGGAAAGCTCAAGTCTTCTGGTGATGGGGGACCAATTTTATCTACTCTGCCAGGAATAGACAGATACAGGACAAAATCCCCGAAGGTTCTAGTCCTGTCACACACCACCATCAGAGGCAAAACCAAGGTCAGGACAAAATGAACTCAGTTTTAATTCATAAACTTACAGCAAGAGAACCCTTCTGCAGGTCACTTTTGTTTCAGCAGGGGTTGAAAGGTAGTAAGAAAGGACCGTTGCTTTATGGGGTACAAAGACAAGCTACTGAGACAGTCTCTGATTGGCAAGTGTTCTGTTAAGGGGTGGGGGTTGGAAGCAAGGAGACTCTCTTAATTTTTTTTTAATCTTTATTTATTTTTGAGAGAGAGAGAGAGATGGGGTGAGCAGGGGAGGGGCAGAGAGAGAGAGGGGGGGACACAGAATTCAAAGCAGGCTCCAGGCTCTGAGCTGTCAACACAGAGCCCAACACAGGGCTTGGACTCACGGACCACCAGATCATGACCTGCACTGAAATCAGGTGCAGATGCTTAACTGACTGAGCCACCCAGGTGCTCCGCATGAAGACTTTCTAATTGGTCTTCGGGTATATGTGGTAGACCTTGATTGGTTGCAAGGTAGTAAGTAAGCTGTAGGGACATTTCAAAAAAAGATTGTTTCATGTTAGAGGCAGATGATTTTTTGAGGCTGGCTATTTCCAGAAGGGGGTTGGTAGGCGCTCTTTTTGCTATCAAACTGCCATCATGGCCCCTATGGGGGAGCAGGGAGTCTGCCCTCAAGGCAGTTTTCTCTGCAGAGATTCGGACCAGAAGGCCCCCAGCCAGGGAGCCAGGAAACCTGGGTTCTGGGCCCAGCTGGTCACTGACTGAATGAGGTGTCTCCCCAGACATGTTTAATATCTGTCCATTGAAGGGGTGTGACCACCCAAGAATGTCAAATTGCTGACCCTTGGGACATATCCAACCTGTAACTGTGTTTTCTTTGGCCTGTGATTTATTTATTAAGATTGTTTATTTTGTATGCTATTAGAAAGGGTGTGCATTCTCCAATCCAATCCACAGCCCCCTTCTATTCCAGGCTGTATCAGACCTGCCAAGTTTCTGCTTTTAGGTGGCTTACTCTGTCACCGTGGGCATCTGTGTCTGTGGCTGAACTAGGTGACTTCTGCTACCTTCCTGGTGCTGGCCTTCCATGGATCTACCATTCCCAATGGGGCCTTTTCACTTTTGCTGCCTCCCACAGTCATCTCACATCACCCTCCACAAATAGTTGACACCCCGGCTTCTTGAGTCAATCATTCCTTTCAGAAAACTGCAGAGAGAAATGATATAATTACCTTTCTGAGAGAAAATAAACAGAGCAGCAAGCTGTAACTATGGAGACCTACAGTGGGGGCTGAACCCCAGAGCCCCACTTGACCTTGCCCAGCTAAGAGTGGTCTGATGTCGCCCTCATTGGAAGGGGCCAGTCTGGCCAAACCCGGTTCACACTTAGAGCCACAGCCTTCCCACAGCAGGGCAAGAAGCTGCCTCAGCTGACCCGTAGGCTCCAGGGCCAGCAGACAAGGAAGCAACCCCTTCCACCTCTCCCAGCTAGCAGGATCAGAATCAGCACCCCGAATGGGAAAATCCGTTCCTCACACAGTATGCCCAGGAAATAGTTGCTCTGTCCCTAATTTGGGGCTGGGACACTGTTGTGTTGTCAGAGCCTTCCACCCATCCCCAAACCACGGACCAGATAAATCGAGTTGAACTGACTTCAAAGCAAACACTGAGCAGAGCCATCTGCGTTTCATTCCTGTGCAGGCCCTTTTCTAGTTATGCAGCCAGAGCGATCCAGACAGAGAGACACAGATTGCAAGAACTTTTTTTTTTTTTAAAAACCCCAAACCTTTACAGTATTGGGATAATTATGGCTTTCCTAGCGTTGATTGCTTTAAGCTGTCAGTAATTTGAGTCGTTTTCAGAGTCAATGACCAACTTTTTATAATTGCATTATATCTTCCCACTTCCATCCCTACATAGAGGAAACAGAACCCTAGGTTGACAGGGCTTCCTTCAGAACACCTCACTCTGGGTACTTGGTTGTCAGAATGCTAGAGTGGACTCTTCCAGCCTCATGTTGCACTTGTTTCCCACTCCACTGTCTTATTGAAGAATGTCCCTTAGTCCCCTGCCTGAAAGAAGAGGAAATGTGAAGCATGGGTGGGCCAGGACTTTTCACTGAGTCATTCATAAACCACCCAAAGTATTGTAGCTTATGGATAAAGGGCAATGAAAAATTCTTGGTGCTTTAAGACTGTATTTCTTTTTTTTTTTTTTTTTTTTTTGCCATTTTTACTGCATTTGCAATTTTTAAACATTTTGTCTTCTTAGCATAAAAACTAATACCTATCAATGTGAGAATTCTTATAAAGATAAAAATAATTATCCCAAATCCTTGCCTGGGTAGAGTATTCCAACAATAGGTGATGCTAATGTTTTAGCACATTTCTTCCCAATCTTTTATCTATATTTATACTCCTTTATAGTTATATTTCTTTATAGTTTTGAGAGAGAGAGAGAGAGAGCGCACCTGAGCATGACTGAGCAGTGGAGAGTCAGAGAGAGAGAGAAGAGAGAGCATCTGAAGCAGGCTCCATGCCCAGCGCAGAACCTGACATCAAGGCTCGCTCTCATGACCATGATATCATGACCTGAGCCAAAATCAAGAATTGGACATTTAACCAACCAAGCCACCCAGGTGCCCCTAAGCTTATATTTTTAGACTTGAAAATATTTTTCATTTATAATTTTGTATCCTGCTTTTCTACTTAAACATTGGCCCACATAATAAAGAACTGTATAACCTTACTTTTTAATAGTAACACAATTTCAAATGAAATGGACCTACCATAATTTTTTTAAAAAGCAAATCCCCTACTATAGGACAAAGGTTGTGTCTACTGTTCTGAATGCTTCAGGAAACATCTTTAGCTATAACTTTCAGATTGCTTTCATCAGAGCTAGTTCTAGAAGTATAATCAACTCTGCATCAAAGAGCATGAAAAATTTTGAATGTTCTTAATACATTTCAGACAAATCGGATCACCTTTCCATCATTAAGTATGAATATTTTTTAAGTCTTACTCCCCTGATAAGGAAAAAAGTAGAGTCTGATGTTTGCATCAATCTACTTTTCTTGGTTACCAGTTAAAATAGCTATTTTTCAAATTTTTATGAGCAACTTGCATTTTATTCTGTCTGAAATATTCCAGCCCAGGGACTGAGGCTAAGGATAATTTTGAGCTTTTTGGTTCAAAGATGCTCCCACCTCAATGTAGACCATCCTATGGCAGCAGCAGTGAGGCAGAGAAAAGACTTAGTTGGGTGGGAACTCCAGAGGAGGAATAAGTCAGGAGTGGTCTCCATTCCTGGCCATATTAATTATCTATTGCTGCATAACAAACTGCCCTCAGAAATTGATGGCTTGGGGTGTCTGGGTGGCTTAGTCGGTTGAGTATCTCAAACTCTTGGTTTCAACTCAGGTCATAGTCTCATGGTCATGGGATTGAGCCCCAAGTTGGGCTCTGTGCTAGGTGTGGAGCTTGCTTGGGAATTTCTTCCTCCCTCTCTCTCTCTCCCCCTTCTCTGAATTGCAAAATAAGTAAACTTTAAAAAAACTTAATGGCTTAACAATAAACAGTTGATAACTCACAGTTTCTGCAGTTCAGAAATTCAAAATCAGTTTAGCTGGTGCTTCTGGCTTGGGGTCTCTTGTGAGGTTACAGTTAAGTCATTGACTGGGGCTGGAGGAGTGGCTTGCAATGTGGCTCACTCCCATGACTATTGGCTGGTGGCCTCAGTTCCTCATCACATGGGTTTCTCACAACAAGACAATGCCTTTCCCCAGAGTGAATGATTCAAGAGATAGATAAAAATGGAAGCCTCGGCACCTTTTATAACCTAGTAGTGAAAATGAGATACCATCCCCTCTGCCATGTTCCATTAGTCATACAGACTCACACTGCTACAGTATGGAAGGGAACAGTCTAAGAGTGTGAAGACCAGGAAGTAAGGATCATTGGAGGATCATTGGAGTCCATCTTGAAAGCTGGTTAACACACTGGCTTTCACCAGCTCCTTTTTTTGAGGAAAGGAGAGAAGCAGTAGCAGAAACCTTCTCTATGATTGTTCACAGTGTGCTCACATTAACCGCAAATAGTTCTATTTTCATTATGAGGCTAGTATTTGCTAATTCATTTCGTCTCCATAAAACCTGTGATTAAAAGACCCTCTGCTTATAGTTACAGATAGAAATCTGGACTGGGTGACTCATGCACTCCAGAGCCTGGTGCCTTGTTGGGGGTGGAGGAGGGGTGGTAGTTGTAAATCCAAGCAAACACTGCCATGCAAAAGCAGTCTGAGCCTGGCAGTCTGGTGTTCTCTTGCTCAAAGCCCAATGGTGTGACTGGTGTCAGAGGCAGAGGGTGCAAGGAGAGAAGGGAACAGAGCAACTGCTCAAGTCCCTCACAGATGGGATGAGAATCACAGGCAAGATTTTTAAAGTGGGAGTGGGTAAGCAAAATGCGAGGAACCTCCCTGGCAAAGGGCCTTGGAGCTAGAATGAGACAGGAAATAAGGTGTCATTGCTAAGGATTATGACCCTACTAGGACCTTTGAAGCTAAACATGTGTCAGTGGCTGTGATTATAAAAATGTATGAATATTACCCCAAGATGTTTTTGGCGTCAACCTAAAATTAAGATGCTGAAGAAATACCCAAATCAGTTCCCTTTTCTCGCTACAGCCTTTCCTCTGGTAGCTTCATCAATCTCATAACTTCATCTACTTCTATTCCATGGTTGACTCCTAGACATATATTCCTAACCTTGCCATGTTTCTCTACCACATCTCCAACTTGCCATTTGACGTCTCAACCTGGTTGACTAACAGAGTTTTGTTTCCTTCAAAACCTGCTCCTTCTTCCCTGTTGTCTATTCTGATTAAGCTGCCACCAAGCACTCAACCTTGAGACCTAAGGCTGGGGAAGCAGAGGTGCCACATAGATAAGGGGTTTTCTGTGGTGAGTAATTTTAAAACTTTATATATGTGTAGACATGGACAATTGGCAACAAGCAAGTTGAATAAATGCATTCATTCAACAAATATTTATTACACATGTATCATGTTCCAGAAGATACAGTTCTAGACAAGGGGACTGGTTGGTAAATAAATCAAGCAAGGTTCTCTGCCCTCATGGATCTTCATTCAATAGGTACCAGGCCTCTGAGTTTGGCTCAGCGGTCCCCTCTTACCAGAGCATCGAGTAAAGCCAGGGAGAACAGATTCCCCTGCTTTGTCTTGCTGTGCACTAGAGAGTAAATACTGCCTATTGGTACTGGGTTCTAGAGTACTAGGCAGGGAATAACATCCTAGAGAAAGGCAAGAAGTAACAAGATCCCAAGGGAAATGACCAGGCAATTGTAGTGGGCTGAATAACGGCCCTCAAAATCTGTCCATGTCCTAATCCTTGGAATGTGTGAATATGTTATCTTACATGGCAAAAGGAACTTTGCAGATGTGATTAACAATCTCGAGATGGTGATATTATCCTGTATTATCTGGGTGGCCTCGATATCATCACAAGGTGCCTATAAAATGGAGGCAAGATCAAGGAGGCAGAAAAAGGGATGTTAGAAATAGAAGTTGGAGTTAATGTACTTTGAAGATGGAGGAAGGGGCCATGAACCAAAGAAGGCAGGTAACTTCTGGAAACTGAAAAGAAAAAGGGAACAGATTCTCTCCTGGAGACTTCAGAAAAAGGGTAGGTTTGCTGACACCTTGATTTTAACCCCATAGGATTCATTTCAGATTTCTGATCTCTAGTGCTGTAAGGTAATAAATTTGTTACCACCTCATTTGTGGTAATTAGTTATACCAGCAACAGAAAGCTAATACAGCAAGCAAGTAGGTTGGCTTGACACAACTCTACTGCAAGCAGCAACTCCACAGCAAGATCCACAGGGAGCCGTTCACATGGAAGATCCCCTATCCCTAGGTCCCATGGGAAGATGTGATGGGTCCAGATGGTAGCTATGCATGTAGTGGGTTGTGCCACAGTGAAGGAACCCAGGGCCAGGAGCTCAGCACATTTTACATCAAGCAGTAGGCAAGCCATTCCACTCCCCGTTCCACCAGGGAGCCAGTGGACAATACACAACTCACCCTACAGTCACCTTGTCCTACACAATTGTCTACATGACTAGCTATAGCTACACAAATGGCGTGGGGTCAGATGACCATTAGCCTAGCAGTTTGGCACCTAGGCAAGGACATGCAGGGACACACAGGGCCCACTCCGGACTGCCTCTCCCTAATACAGAGCACCCTTGCTCCCCCCACAGACAGCTCATGCAAACCTCAGCCCAGCCCTACGAGGGCTGAGAAAATTGCTGTGATTTACCTAGGAAACATTTGTTTACAGGCTCCAGAAAATGCCTCTTTGTCCTCCAGGCTGTTCATTTCAGCTGCCAGGGCTCACAAAGTTCTTGGTCAAGACAGAGAGCTGGACAGAGGTGTTCCCACTTGGGACTGCACGAATGCCCACACAGTCCACAGTGGGCCAAGCAAGGTCAGCGGGCAGTTATAAATGCCGCCCTGACAAGGCCAGCAACTCGGCAAGAGCTGAGCCTCAATAGTACCTCTGTTCAGGAGAGCCAGTTGTTTTGCTCTGAGCGCCCATGAGAGACCTGGAAGACGGATAAACAGAGCCAGCAGCCTCCCAGGCCCTATTAGGTGATTAAGTCTCGGCCTTGTCTCATAGCTAATCATGTGTGTGAGGGACAGATAGCATTAAGAGATGGCTTCCAAAATATTCTTCTTACTGCAGGGTTTGCATTTCCTCCTTAGACAAAGCTACTGGGGCCTGGACAGTGATTAGCTCATGCTGACTGCAGGGCTACAAGAGTTTCAACTCTAGACTATCAGGGGTTTAAGTGTGTGCATTTAAGTGCACACGCATGTGCATGCGCACACATGGTTTTTTCCCTTTGTCATGGAAACATGCGAAACAAGGAAATCCAGAAGGCATTTATCCTGTTTCTCTAAAACATCACACTTGAACGTTTCCATTTCAGAATATTATCTAAGCCAGGACCGCAGGGCTCTTTAGTGGATAAGAACAGGCTTGCTTCCTGCTGAGGACTGTTTTTTCTTGCGGTTGGTGGTATGATTTAGGCATAACTTGGTGATAGGAGGGGATCCCAACCCCCCTTACGGACTGCAGCTACACCGTTTTGCATGTCAACATCCAATCCCCAAACAAAATAACAAAATATATTCTTTTTTAAAAAAAACTTTTAATGTTTATTTATTTTTGAGAGAGAGACCAAGCAAGAATGGGGGAGGGGCAGAGAGAGAGGGAGACATAGACTCTGAAGCAGGCTCCAGGCTCTGAGCTGTCAGCATGGAGCCCAACATGGGACTCAAACTCACGTGACCATGAGATCATGACCTGAGCCAAAGTCGGACGCTTAACTGGCTGAGCCACCCAGGCACCCCAAATAACAAAATATATTCTATACTCAAAATAAAGATACTGCTTGGTTTCAGTGAAATTATAAAAAAAAAGTATGTAATAAAATCCTATTAGCTGATATAAGTAGTTTCATTAAATTTTAGAACTTAGCCTACAGTACCTCTAAAGGAGTTTTGCAATCAAATGCTTCAGCTAGTAACTAAAACCTTTCTCAAAGGTTTAAGAAACAGGTGACAAGTATTGGCATTGAGACACCTGAGTACACTGAGGGAAGGCAGCCACAAGGCAGGGACCTTGCTGTATGCCGCAAGCCCAGAACAGTGCTAGGCACACAGGTGTGTGCTGGGCACACAAAGTTTGTGTTTGCTCAATGGATCAGTGAATGAAAGAGATTTCTTTTTCTTTGAAGGCTGGCTTGGACCCTGTCCTATTGCATGAACTTAGAAAAAATATCACTAAGATAAAAGCACCCTGAAATGGTCGGATACATTTTTTTAACTTCAAATTAAAGAAAAACACTCTGCATTTAGAAGAGCATAGAAGAAGCTGGCTCAGTCAGTGGAGTATGTGACTCTAGTTCACGGGGTCATGATTTCAAGACCCACGTTGGGTGTAGAACTTACTTAAAACTAAAATCTTAGGGGCTCTTGGGTGGCTCAGTTGGTTGAGTGTCTGACTTCAGCTTAGGTCATGATCTCACGGTGTGTGGGTTTGATCCCTGCATCTGACAGCTCAGAACCCGCTTCGGATCCTCTGTCCCCCTTCCTCTCTGCCTTTCCCCTGCTCATGCTATCCTACTCTCTCTCAAAGACAAATAAGTATTCAAAAATAAATAAATAAAATCTTTTTTAAAAAAAGATCTTCTTAGAAGAGCATAGAAAGAAACTACTGAGAGAGTAAACTTTGCATTGCTTGTGACGGCTACTTCTGAGGTCGTCAAGAAGTACTATGGAAAAAAAGGCTACCAGATTTTGCATAATTTTTGTATTTCTGTACTGTTCTGCCTAGTGAGGCATGTTGTATTAATTTTTTTGGTTAGAAAATAAGGATTTGTAAGAGACCTCTTTTAAAAAACTTAAAATGTTTGGGGCGCCTGGGTGGCTTAGTCGATTGAGCGTCTGACTTTCACTTAGGTCATGATCTCACGGTTCGTGGTTTGAGCCCCGCGTCGGGCTCTGTGCTGACAGCCAGCTCGGAGCCTGGAGCCTATTTTGGAGTCTGTATCTCCCTCTCTCTCTGACCCTGCCCTGCTCATGCTGTCTCTCTCTCTCTCTCTCCTAGAAATAAATAAAAAATATTTTTTAAAAAAACTTAAAATGTTTAAAACACGTGACTCAATGGAAAAATGTTAACTTTTTTAAGACCCCAATATTTCAGAAGGTTCATCACCTGCAAAGGTCATGGTAATTTCCTAACTTTTCATCAAATGATCTCTAACCCCCAGGACAGTGGTAAGTTTTGTTTTGTTTGGTTTGGTTTGGTTTGATTTAAGGAATGCTATTTTTAAAAAGTTAGTAGAATGTTATGAATTACATCAGGATCAGCATTTATTTATTCAACAAGTATTTATTGAGTGCTATGCTTACTTTATGGGCCAGTAAGTACAATGGAACTGTGGTACAAAGAATAATCTAGTGGGAAGAAGTCAGGGCTCTAGATGGAATTTTTTTTTTCAAGTCACCTAAAGTTGCTGCAGAATTAGGACCTAAGTCTGTGGTATTTCCTCTGTCAAGGCTGGTTATTGCTTAGTCCTCATATTCATACTTTATTCCTACTTCTTATCATGTGTAGAATGTTCATTTAACGTAATATGGTCCTATGTTGTTTTTCCTGTAAATTTATCATAATTGCAATGGTAGATATGTAACAGTCGATACACTCAAAGAAAATAAACCTTCTAATGAGGACTCAAGGTAACCACTTTAGGGAATTACTCTTTTTGATTGTACTTTAAGGCCATTAAAATATTTATTTAGTGATTTATTCGTCCTGTAGACAGACGTAGGGATCGGTCTATTTTTCACATTACAGTGGCGTTTTCTTTTCAAATATTCTCTTTGGCTTCGTGGTGAAATGTGCATATGATACTTCCTCATAGTGACACATGCAAAAGCCTCATTCATCAAATGGTATTCTCAGGAATACTTTTCATTATTCTTGCAAATACATAAACACAAGGAAGCCCTATACTCTTTGTGCAATACAGGAAAAAATCAAAGATATGATACAATTTCTCACCCATGTGGACTTGGATTTTAAGGACAGGGTCACCGTATTCCACATGAAGTTCTCTCTTGTTCTTTTTCCTTCTCCTCCCTCCCCCATACCAAATACATAACTGTACATGGTCCGATGCTAAATCAAGGTAAATGAGACGTGACCTATTAAAAAGGAAATGAATAATTCAAAAGAGGGGAAAATTGCATTCCTGGCTCGAAGCATGGACGTCATTGCTTGAATGTATGGGTTTATTCTACCACTTCACTAGATGATTTTGCCATTTGGGTGGCATGTCTTCCATCATCCAAATTACCTCATGAAGTCAGCAAAGTAAGTCAAACCATGTTTTGCTGCTATCTACTTTGTATTTTTTTTCAAGGTTCTCTTTAATGAGTTCTTTTTAATTAATGGATGTATATATAGCAGACCTGTCCCTGACAGGTCTCTGAAAATAATTATTATTAAATTCCCTAAAATATGATCTAAATCGCAAATTAAATAATCCGTGTGAGCAGGCACGCAGGTCAGTGTTACATGGGCAAAATTATACGTAGAATCTCCCATGTTTTCTAAGTAGCAGTGGAGCCAGTCTTGTGTCCTGTCGTGGACTGTGGATCAGGAGGTGAGGTGGGCTCAGGAAGTGGTCACCGGAGAGGTTCCTTCATGTCCTTAAGGTCAGCCTGAGCTGGACAGGACTCCTCAAAGAAGGCTGGGTCTGTACAAGTAGAGCAGAGTCAGAGGGAGACATGTTTTGGCTGCAGGGCCAACAAAATATTGACTATGGTGCTCGCTATTATATGTCAGTGACCAACCATAAAACAGACTCTTAACTAGAGAGAGCAAACTTAAGGGTTGCTGGAGGGGAGGTTGGTGGGATGGGGTGGGCTGGATGGGTGATGGGTTTTAAGGAGGGTGCTTGGGATGAACACTGGGTGCTGTATGTTCGTGATGAACCACGAAATTCTACTCTGGAAATTAATATTATACCATATGTTAGGTAACTGGAATTTAAGTGAAAAATAAATAAGTGTATGTCAGTGACCAATGTGATTTTGATCAGGCAACTCACAGAGAAACCAAAAAGAATTGGGTAACCCACTGAGGTGGCCAGTTCCTTAAGCTCCACGTCCCTTGTCGCTGTCTTGAAAAGTGCCGCATCTGGTTGTTGCCTAGTTTTTCACTTTCTTTCTCTCCCTTTTTACTTATAACAAGGGAGAGCAGGGGAGAGAGAGTGTTTTGACACATTACAATCATTGATATTTTCTCCTGATGAAATGAATAGTTCCTGGTATTTCTAGCCAATCAAGATTGCTGTTGAGAATAAGAGTAAATAAATCTTACTACAATTGAAGCAATTATTAGAAAAGAGACTTGGATCATGGAATTATTTTGTATTCATTTCTTTAAAGTGGTGGGCAGTACAGTGGAGGGGGTGCTGTAAGGAGCATCAGAACAGAGCTTGGAAAGCTGCTATTCAGTGAGTGCTCTTCCTGATAAGGAGTCCGTAGGGCTCTTCCTTCTAAATTACTTAAAGAATGAAATCAGGACAGGAGACTTGTTTACAGGTGTCTTCTGAAACCTGCAGTGGACACACAGGTAATGAGCTGCCTTGTGATTGGCAAAGGTGCAGTTCAGGTGAACTTCTGAGTTTGCGGTTTCACAACTGCAGACCATAGTGTAAAGTTTTGAGAAGAGCCAGTTCTCTTCGCAAAAGGACTCAACACTGCTGAAGAGCTCAGTTGTGCTAAATTTACTAAGCACAAATTGAGCGCAATAAAGTTGGTTCTAAATAAAACAAGAGCTGAACCCATTGACAACGACAGCTTGCTCCTGGAGTATTTATTTGGATCCCTGAAAGTGTCTGTGATCTGGAAGGGTAAACACCAAACTGTTAGTCACTCCTAACTGTAGTTACTCCTGGGGGGTATGATGTGGGGAAGTGGAATGAGAGGAAGGCGTTTTGTTTTGTTTTGTTTCCTTTGTGCCCTTCTTGTAAGTAGGTAATACACTAAGAAGAAGAAAGAAAAGAAAGGTAAAGATTATGGTGCACTGAGAGAAGCCAGCCCTCCTTCTTACTGGGCTTTCCTTACCATGTGGGGGCAGCGCTGGGTGGGACTGTCAGTGTGGCTAAATTAACATCAAACTTCAGGGGTGCCTGGGTGGCTTAGTCAGTTAAGCGTCCAACTTTCTTTTAGGTCATGATCTCGCGGTTCCTGGGTTCGAGCCCCGCGTCGGGCTCTGTGCTGACTGCCAGCTCAGAGCCTGGAGCCTGTTTCAGTCTGTGACTCCCTCTCTCTCTGACCCTCCCCTGCTCACGCTGTCTCTCTCTCTCTCTCTCCTAGAAATAAATTAAAAAATAAACAAAAACAAAAACAAAACATCGAACTGCAGCCTTGCAAGCTTCTGTAAGCTTCTGTAAGACTCCCTGATGTGGAGGCTGCGGGCTCATTCTCAGGGTCGGGGTGTGCTTATGGGGACACAGTTCCCCCCCCCAGCAGAAAATAATAGGGGGACAGCCACCTGGCTCTGGGAAGAGCTGGCGGGGGGGGGGGGTCTGCCAGCCCCACAGGGAAAGGTGTGTAAAATCATTGGTTAGAGGCCTCGGTGCTTCCAAAAGAGTCTCACCCCTACCTCCTGGCTTGTAGAATTTCTTTGAAAAATGATGGCCTGTCTCAGCTGGATTCCGAGGAACAACAACAAGAAAACAACTATTTTTGTTGTTTTATTTGTTTTTTCACTGAGTTTCAGAGAAAAGGAGATCTGACTTTCTGTGACAGCCAGACTTGGTGGTGGCCAAAGGCATAAAAAGGAGGAGCAAGGAGCCAATGCTGCTTTAAACAGACACCCTCACCATCTCCCAGAAGGTCGTCTTCCAGGATTTTCTGTGAAAACCCTGGGAGGTGGGGTGCGGAGAGGGTGCTTGGGTATAATAACATTATTTAATCATTTAAAGATTAGCTTGCACTGTAATGCGCCTGCCCACATGACAATAAGCCAGGCTGGCGGGCCTCCGTTTGCCAGGCTGACTTCGAGAAGCCTTTGAACGCCGACCCTCATGGTCTTGTGGTCGGCGAGAGGCCTCTGACTCACTGACCTGTCTGTGTACGGTCCGCTTCGGAAACAGAAACTTCCCCGGTGGCATGGGAAAGAAAACACCAGCCTAATCCTGAGAAGGTAACTTTAAACCAAAGCCCCGCCAAGAAAGAGAGTGGGAGAGAGTGCCAGCTGAGCCAGGCCAGAAAGAAAAGTCCCATTGTCCCAGCGCAGACTGGCTAGCAGGCGCGCGCTCCCGCCTCGCTTGGCTGGCTCCACGCGCCGACACTCCCAGGACCCCGGAGCACGCATTCCAGGGGCGGGCAGCCTCCAGCCAGAACTCTGCAGCTGCAGGAGAAATCACGCCGGGTCTGCGGGTGTCAGGAATGGGGAGGTTATGACATGAAGACTCATTCAACACTGATGGGGCTAACCTCCAACCTACCAGAAAACAGGAATGATGTGTCTGGGAGTGTTAGGTCCATGGGAGGAGAGGAGGAGGTGGGTTAAGAATAGGGCAGGTGGGAAAGGTCCCGGGCAGGAGTCAAGCCAGGCTCTAGAAGATTTTAGCGGTTTTCAGGGCCCTAGCAGCTGCTGAGAAGGAGATGTGCTAGCCAGAGCAAGGCAGCCACTCACTCTCGAGGTCAGGGGCTGAGTGGGGATGTGCTCAAAAAAGAGAAGCTGGAGGGAGGCCACCTGGGTGGCTCAGTGGGTTAAGCGTTCGACTTCGGCTCAGGTCATGATCTCACGGATCGTGAGTTTGAGCCCCGTGTCCGGCTCTGTGCTGACAGCTCAGAGCCTGAGGCCTGCTTCAGATTCTGTGTCTCCCTCTCTCTCTGCCCCTCCCCTGCTTGTGCTCTGTCTGTCTCTCTCTCTCAAAAATAACAAACATTTAAAAAAAGATAAGTTGGAAGGATAAAAAGCCCCAAGATAAAGATTTTAAAGTAAGCGTGGAGAGATTATTGACAGAATGGGAAAGTGGAATGAGTCTGGGGTAAAAGTCAGGAGGCATGGGTTTCAGCCTGTGACCCTGGTTAAGTCAGACCCTGCCAGCTCTGGGTCTGATGTCAGTTAGAGTGAAAGGGTTGGGCCCCCACATCAGCCATCCCTTCTCCGCCTGCCTGACACCTTGAGATCCTCTGAGTGTGTACCTCCCGGGTTCAAAGAACTCTGCCTTCTCCTCTCTTGTCTTCCTGTCCTCTGAACTGCTCTCGAGAGATCTCCCCCATCTGGGCAGTCACCCCACTCTGTGACTAAAACGATTCACACCCAAAGTCTCAGCCCCTGAAACCAGACCAAGATGGAGAAGTGCAGGTTGGAGACCTTAAGGGGTCCGAAACCTGGGGAGGGAAGATGCTGTCACCATGGTGACAAGGGCCTGAGAAGGGGAGTCTGAGCACATAAAAGACAGCCTAGAAGACTTTGAGCTTTCCTCTTTCCTCATCTTCAACTGGAGGAGGAAAAATGGAAACTATTCCCAGAATTTAAGAACATTTAAAAATCTATCCTTTGTTATAAATGTGTTGCGTTTCCAGATCCTTACTGATCTAGGTGTGACTACGTATGTGAGTGAGAAGTGCCCGGGCTTAGAAGCAAGCCTGGAGTTGGCCCCAGGTCCAGCTCTACTTCTGTAGCCTTAGTGGAGTCAGAGCACCTCTCCAGTTCTCAGCATCCTCACATGGAAAGCAAGGGATTGTCTGCATCACCAGGGTGAGCCCTGAGGATACCCTGAAGAACTACAATACTTATTTAAGGTGAATCACCAATCCATGGGTGGCTCCTTTCCCCTGCAGTCTAATGTGGTCTGAGCAAAGGAGTGGACTTGATGAGGAACTTAGAATCCAGGCCCAGGAGGACAGAAAGAAAGGGCAGAGACCCAAAATGTGAGCATTTCTCTCTTCCAACCTCACCCCACCCAGCCACCTTTAATCATTAAACAACAACAACAAAAGTGACAGGCTGCTGGCAGAGGGACATGATCCCTGATGTCCTTACACACATTTGCTAGTGTTGTGAGCACAAACTGTCTTTGGCACGCCCTGCTCTGCCATCCTCTCCCCTTCTGTCTTTGTCTAAGTGTAGCGCAGGACTGGCAGGGACCCCAGCTCCCGCCAGTGATAGTGATATGGCGCCCCTGGGGGAGCTGCCAAAAAGCACAGGGGTCCTTTGCCTCAATGCATGCCCTTCCCCAACAGCACAGACAGGAGAAGCAGAGGCCAGGTCTGGTTTTATAGAAGGGCCTCGCGCTTGGTTTAATGCTGTGATGTCATCATCTTGCAAATTTTAATAAGTTTTTAACATGAGGCCTTGCATTTCTGGTTTGCAATGGAAGCCATAAATCGTGGAGCCAGTCCTAACAGGAGGCCTTGCCAGTGGGCAGCTTCCAGAACAGACGCTCGTGGGGACAGATCTGGCAGAACACCTTGGCCACAGACTAAGGAGCAAGAGTTCATAGGATATGTGGACATGGCTAAATATACAGGTGTGCAAGCACAGACCAGTGAAAATACACTTGTAACTCTTAGGTAGGGAGCTTTTTAACAAAAAGCACAAACAAATGCATATGTCCAATGTGGGTGGATATACACATGTGTGTCTGTATACACATAGAGACACACATACACAAATGTATACACAGAAATCCTTAAAATGGCCAGAGAGACCTTGAGCAACTTAAGGTCAAGAGCAAATCAAGTGTCAACTTGCATGTGGTTTTGCAACAAGCAAATTTTCTATATCAGCTCATTCAGAAGGGCTTGTAAAACACCTAGTCTGGAGACTTTACAGGAGTGACTTTTAAACACAATATGATGGAGAGATCAGGGCATAAATCTGGTTCTGGACTGTCACTTGGTCAGAAGTTTATGTCTTGTTCATGCTCAGATCAGAGGGCGTTTCCATGGTCATTAATAAGGAGAGAGCTGCCACATGCACATTTGGCTACTCACTGACCATTGAGAATGAGAACTTCATTGTATCCATCTTTGTGTCGTTCACAGAGCTTAGGAGTGTGGCCACATAGAATCTGTTAAATCAACACTAGCCTCATGAAGGAATCCTCGTCTCCAAGTGGATGGGATTGTTTTCTTTCTACCCGCAACACATTTAATGAAGGTGGAGGAATGTATATTTAGCTAGGTAGAAATATCATGGATCAGTAAGACATTTAACGATAAAAGACCCGTGACTCTTAGCTAGTGCACCTCTCTCATTTTATAGATTAGAAACTGAGGCTCACCCAGTCCCAATAAGTTATCTGAGGTCATAACAGCTAATCTGTACCAGAATTTAGCTCTTCTGACATCTAACCCGAGTGAATTTTTCCACCAACCCACTCTCCCTTAAGAATCAGGAAGCATAAATAGTCTTAGGTGTTTACTCACCACTTATATATAGTCTTTGTAACCCTTCATTATGGAGGAGAAGGGCTCAACTGTTTTCGTTGCTGCTTCACACCCGCCACAGTTGCTTTTTGGCGAGCCCCTGTGGAAGATAATTTGAGATCTAAGGCAAAATGAGAAGGAAGGAAGGTCTAATAAAAGCTTTTTATTTGTAGATTGGAATTAAGTACTCTGTGCCCAGACTGTTGGCTTTCTCTTGACTTCACCGTTGCCGCTTTAACGCTTCAACGAGCAGAAAATTGGAGGGTAAGAGCGTCAATCACTCGGTCCTGCCAAGCGACACCCCCTCAAACCTAAGCGAAATGTGATATTTTGCTTGCTCAGAACAACTCCAAAACCACCTCAGCTCCATTCATACCACGAGTTGGGAGGAAGCTGCAATATTTTATGTTAACAGTTATTTTATGTCACCAGAGCATCCAGCCCTTTGTGCGATTCCTTAAAGCTGAGTTTCTAAAAAGGATCATCCCCGTCCTGAGGAGCCAATCAGATGCTTTTCCAGAAGCCCCAAACAGCAAACTGTGGGGCAGGACAGACATCAGGTCGCTGCTTTGGGGGAGGGTGGAGCAGTGACCAGATAGCATTAAGCTTTAGCCAGGAAATTAGCGAGGTGCAAATTGCATGGTGGTGGCTGCAGGGCAAGAGGAAAATTGCAGGCCATTGCCTGGGGAGAGAGAGAAATAGCAGGGTGGTATTTTGGGGCCTGGCAACAGTGGGCCACTGGGCATGCTCATCGCTGCCTTCAAACACACACATACAACAACTTTTCACTGAAGTGCAATAAAAGTGCACACATCATGAAGCTCAGTGAACTTTTATAACCCTAACAGGTAACCTACACTGAGTGAAGCAAGAGAACAGACCCTTCTATCCCCTTTCAGTCACCCCCCTCCCCACCAAAGCAGAGCTGCTATTCCAATTCAGCCTTGTCTTTTAAATGTAAGCCAAGTGGCAGCTGAGGAGGAGACAGCTTGGTGGAGCTGGTCCAGACTCTTCCCACAACTCGATTGCTGCAGGCCCAGCCCGGGAGCCTGCTGGGTCCTAGCTAGCTCAGCAGCCCCTCTAGATCTTGATAGGCTCAGATAGGGAGAGGAAGAGTGGGCAGGGCCTTGGTGCAGCAAAGGAGGAGACAAGAGTGCAGGCTGCCGGCACCCCTTGCCCGAGGCTGAGGAGGGTAATTTGCCAGTCTCCTCATCCATGTTCTTGGTCTTACTTGACAGCATCGGGCCATTCATATAGGGCTTCTTCTGGGTCTTTTTTGGTGTTTTTGTGGGCTTTCTCTCATGGTAGGCTCTCTGGGTTGCCTTATCGAGGTCAGCCCTGCTGGGGAGAATATAGGCTTTTTTGCTCTACTGGCTTCCTGTCAGGCAGCGGAGTCAGGCCTCCATGGTTGGCAGTGTCCACACTGATTCTTGTGGCCTGGAGCCGTGGCTAGATTTGCTTATTTTACCCCCTGGCTGCAGTGGACTATGATTAGATAGTGGTTCTGAAGAGTTCTATGAACAGGTTCTATGTTCTGGCTCTGAGTTTTGGCTCAGCTTCCCTCTGGCATATGGTAAGCACTCTTGGGGCTTGAGTAGGAGTTTATGCCTGTGGGAGAGGAGCCCATTTCAATTTGGGCATCTAAAATAACAGCTAGATTCTTTTTTTATATTCTCAGTGGAGTGGTAAAGATCCCCATACACTCTTGAGGAGGAGCTCTGTGGCAGTCCTCATGCATTCTTGGCTTGGGGAAAGGAGTTTCCTTGTCTCTCTTGGCTCACCTCCAGATACTTCTCTGTGAACTGAGGTTCAGCTTGCCTGGCCTCACCTCATTTCTCTTCTTGCTCAGGCCTCCTGGGACTTCTCAGGGGTCAATTCCAATGAAGACCTGCCAGTTCTAATCTTAAATTAGCCTGGAGTACTCTTGACCTCCCTGTCCACCATGACATTCTCTTCTCCCTTCACGCCTCAGGTTTTTCTCCTGCTTCTCAAGTTCCTCCAATGCAATCTCTTTGATATCTTCTTCCATTTCTCTGGTTGGTGCTGAGCTTTCCTAAGGTGTTGTCTTCAGCTCCTTCAGACACTGCACGCTTTTCCTGAGCAATCAGATACTCCCAACCGGGCTTCAGCCTTAGATCTAGGTCTCCAACCAGACTTGTTTGCTTAAAGTTCCTAGGCTGGACATTGGCCTCTTCATGGGTGCTCTATAGAAATCTGTCATGATTAGTTTCAACTCTGTCTGCACATTAGAGTCATAGTTGCTTTTTAAAAAAAATACTCATGTGTGAACTTAACCACCTTAGCTATTGATTTAGTTGATATGACTGAGACCTGGACATGATTATTTTTAAATCCTCTCAGGTAAGTCTGATGAACCATCAGAAATTAGGACACCGAGGGATGCCAGGGTAGCTCAGTCAGTTGAGCATCTGACTCTTGATTTTGGCTCAGGTCAGGATCCCAGGGTTGTGGGATTGAGCCCTGCATTGGGCTCCATCCTGAGTGTGGAGCCTGCTTGAGACTCTCTCTCTCTCTCTCTCTCTCTGCCTCCCCTTCCCCAATGAAATAAAATAAAATGAAAATAAAGAAATTAGGACCCTGAGGTACAAGGCATATATGCAGAGAGTTGGAGTGCTATGGACAAGAATCCATTTGCATCTCTACACTAGGCCTACCTGTAGGAAAATAAATCACATCTCTGGCCCTTAGACTTTTCAAATGTCTTCACAGACATTAACTAATGAATCTGTGGCTCCACTGAGAGTTACATGTGCTCCTTGGGCTATAGATGAAAAAAATTGAGGCTGAGAGAAAGGACTGATTTAGAAGACCAGGTCTCCACCCTGACTCGTTTCACAACACTAACCCTTCTGTGACCCTGCTTGAATTCTGGGGTAGGTTTTGGTGTTTTTAAGGTCTCAAGTCCAGTTTGCCTTTCTGCCAATGCCTTAAGGCTCTCTGCAGAATGACCAGCAAGACATGAGCAGAGGGGCTACTGAGAGATGTGTTTTGGGGAGTAGTATCAGAAACCACTAGAGAAAGCAGGATAACCCTGAACCTCATTCTGTTTCCCTAACTATCAAAATGGGGGTAGCAATTTTTTTTTTGGTTAGAGAAGGTGTGAGAAAGCAAATGGAGACAGTAAAGATGCTAAAATACTGTCACTTGTATTCTAATGTAATCCAGAATTGAGTTTATTCACAGGGGCATCTTAAATAACCATAAAGTGTATGTGCAGTAAGCAACTTCAGAGCTAATTCTGTCCAACCACTGTATTTACAGGAGAGGAAACTAAGATCCATTGGTTAAGGGATTCACCCAAGATGACACTACCAGCCAGGTGTCAGGTTTCCTAGTTCAGTGCTCACTTCCCCCTAGACTTCCCCAGGAGCCTATGTCCTTGGGTTTGTCCTTCACATGTCATCTTTCTGAACAGAGCACTCTGTCTGTGGCCCATCTGGTGATCTACCTTTTCCAAAGAACACTAAGGCCATTTTTTACCCCCTTCTCCCCATTGGGCTTCCCTCTCTATTCAAGATTCTGAACATAGGCGGTCTGAGATTTTCTGCCTAACGCTTTGAAATGTCCATGGCCTTCCAACCTCTGCCTGCTGTGACTTGAAGATATCTCTCCAGTGGGGTAAAATCTGGGGGACAGGCAGGTGTTAAAGTTAGAAGGGACTCTAAGAGGCTGGGTACATGCTGTCTGGCAGCAGAGAAATCTCTGTTTGACTCTGGGCTGACCTTGAACCAGATATAGATTCTCTTTAAGCTTCAGCTTTCTTCCCTATGAAATGGGCATTATCATGGTATCTACCTTGTGGGGTTGTTGTGAGAATCAAGAGAGGATTTCCCTAAAGCAGCAGTTCTCAGTTATGACTGCACTTTGGAACTACCTGGGGAGCTTAAAGCACACATATACATTGATGGCTGTCTCCCACCGCTAGTAATTGTGAATTAACTGCTCCAGGCATCTGGATTTTTAAAATTCCCCCAAGCGATTCCAACTGCGCAGCCAAGATGGAAAGCATGGCTGGCTGTAAAGGACTCAAGCATAGCACTGAGCAAGTGATTAGCACTCAAGTAATTAGCTTCTCATTTGAGTACAAAACTGATGATAATTCAAATCTCCCTCCCCTCCTAGACCCTCATAGCCATCTGGAGGGAGGACATCCTTCCTTTTGGATTTTCTGGAAAGGCTCTTTCTCCTTCCCCTGTCCTCAGTTCTGCCCAGAAATCCCATCGTGAGTTTTCCTGAAACACTAAACTAGTGACTTCAGTCTCGGAGAGGTCACTGGGGAAGTGAAAGACGTTGGGATGTCAGGTGACTGTCCACAGATACAGTCCCATTCCAGGCACCTCCTGGCTGTATCTACCGGGAAAGACTGTTTAACTTCTCAGTGTCTTCCTCCTATAAAATAGGAGGGAAACTGGCATGGATTAAGTTCCCAGAGGGGCTGGGCACTCTGCTGTGCGGTTAGGACACTGTCTTCTGTGACTTCTGTCTCGAAGATGATTAGCTGTGAGGAGGAAGTGAGACAAAGCCCATACACAAAAAGCCTCGAGACACACCTGGCCCTCAGGCTGCCCCAGCAGAAGGGACTAGTGGTCTGCGGCGGTTATCTCCGTGGCACAGATCTGCAGTCACTGCCTTAACACCTGGCAGAGATGCGGGCAGCTTCGGGAAGGCGCCGGCAACTCTCCCCGCAGGCTCTACCAAGTCGCAGACACCATCTCCAAACCGCCCCCTCCTGGCCCGTTTCCGGAACCTCTGTCTAGCCCAGCCCCTGTGGGCCGCGCTCTGACTTGAGTTCGAATCGGCGGCGCTGGAAACGAACACCGCTGAGAAGTTGCCCGGCCCTGACTCGGTGGGACGCGGTGAGCCTCCCCGGGGTGCGCGCCAAGAAGCGCACTCCGCAGCCGCCCCACCCCCGGCCACGTCGCGTGGAAGTGCCGGCTG
>NW_027529433.1:8943434-8982978 GCF_008692635.1 Crocuta crocuta
TCCCGCGCGCGCGCCCACGCTTGGGCGGCGGGCAGGGCGCCCCCGGCCAGCTGTTCGCAGGCCGCTCGGCTCTTCTCTCAATCCAGCAGGCCAGAGCCCCGCGGCCCCCGCGCCTCGCGCTCGGGACCGTCGCGCCGGGATCCCGGCGGACGGCCCTTCCTCGAGGTTCGCCAGCTGTGTCTCTGAGAAAACAAACTGCTGCCCAGGCCGTGGAGGATCGCGCGGCGCAGGAAATAGCTCGGTGCCCGGAGGGCCACATCACTCTCGGCCCTGGCTCCCGGGCGCAGCAATTGGTCCGCGGGCCGGCGCGGTGGGTTCAAGGGCGATTCACTGGCCTCGGGGGAACTGCTTGGGGCTTCGTGCCGGGGGCGGGGTGTGTGGGACGAACCAAAATCCCTGCTCGCTGCGACTTGGCTTGCAATCTCTGCGCCTCAGGAGTCTTTGCTGGAACCCCAGATAAAGCCTGCCAGTTCCTTCTTTAGTGGTGTCGATTTCAAAGTCTGGGTTCCGATCCTTACTTACCTTGCTACTCACGTCCCCGTCAGCTGGGACAGTTTACGTGATCTCTGCGTGCCCCAGTTCCTCATCTGTAAAATGGAGATCGCTTTCCAATCCACATGGGGTTGTTGAGAGGAATAAATGAATAAATGTGAAACACCACACGGGTAGGCACATAAACACTGTATTTGATACTATTAATAAAGTAGGGATTATAATCAACGATGCTATAGTGTAATACGGAGTGGTGCTTTATTAAATAAGATAATGTAAGTAAATTGCCAGTATTAAGCAAGAGGCGGATAAATAATACATATTAGTGTTACTGTTACTCCCAGGGAATCGAAATTCTTCCTCTTCTTCCTTTTCAAATATAAATATCTTGGCGTCCTCACGTCTTCATCTGGGGTTAAGAACTGCGCGCATTGGCGCTACAGGCTCAATATAAAATGGACCCTGAATTCGTGCCCAGTTGTAATTTCCTTGGGTGTTTTGAAAAGGGCTCGTCAACGTTGCCAGGCCAGTGCCGCGCTTTTGTTTGCAAGAGGGCAGTGAGTGAGTAAATCATATCCCGGGCTGAGTAAAGCAAGAAATAAACACATTCACAGTAGGACTCTTCGGCTGGACTATTTTATTTCTCTTTTGTGTTTGTTCTTGGTCGTTGATGGTCTGCTGCAGGCTAATGCGAGGCTGATGTGTCTTAATATTAATGGTTTGGAGCCGCAGACAGCCATTCTCCTCTCGCCGTCAGGGCGGCCCCCGGCAGGGCTGGGAGCCACAGTGAGGCCCAACCTAGGGCAAGGCAAGGTTCTTTTCTTGCCACTTTCTCCCCCTTGCCCAACACCTCCCGTCTAAGTTCCTAGGGAAGCCTCTTATGGATTGCGAGTGAATTTAAACATTGCTGATGCTGTGATCAACATTTTCTGCTTGACCGAAAAGCGGCGTGCCCTCGAGCGCTGGGGTGCCTCTCTCAGCCTCTGTTGGGAGTATTTAACCCTTTTTAAGACGTGAAGGTTGCCTGGGCCAGCACCCGCATTCCAAATCACCATTCCATTCCCTCACCCAGGGCACCTGCTGTGAAGTATTAAAGGCGAGCGCGGGCAGCCCTTGGCTGGAATGTTGGTGAAGGCGGTCTCGTAAACTCCAGCCAGGGCGGCTGATGAGGTCCACATCAGGGGCTGCCCTCTTCCTCCCTGGGGCGCTGGTGGCCTGGCAAAGCACAGGCGGTAAAGTAGATACCACGGAAGAAAAAAAAAAAAAAGATAATCACCAGCCTCTACCTGTGCAATTCAGTCGGAGATTTCTGTCCCTAGCGTGCTTCCAAATTGATTAGGGACTTCGTGCCCAGGCCCAGAACCTTCCTCCACGGGTCTTCAGTGCAGGGACACCCCCGCCCCCTACCATCAGGATCTGAACAGGAGAAGGAATAGCGTCCGGGGCCGGGTCCCAGCACCCTGGGCTGTGTCGAAGTTCTGGGGACAGAGGGCAGCTGAGCAGAGAGAGACACGGAGAGGGAGAGACGCACAGGGTGAGCTCTAGATGGAACCAAGTTGCTACCTTTTAAACGAAGACCCTGGAGCCTGCCTCCACCTCGGCCTCGCCGGAAAGACCAACCCAAAAGCAAAACTGAGCTTCCCCCCGGGCAGCTTTCAGGAAAGGGGCCTCGGACAAAACAGCGGGGACGAGGCGGAGCGTGCGTCCCGCGAACCTGGCGCACCCGAGGCCGCTCGCAGGGGCGCTGGGTCGCCCGCGCCACAGACGCGCTGTTGTTTATAAACTCGTTTCGCCGCCGCCGACGCGGTCGGCGCTGGATGCCTTTCCTCGTGGAACAGAAGGGCAAACAAACCAATCTTTGGCAACGCTCAGCCTCCCCGTGGCATTCCGATACCTGACGGTTTTCAAGGTCCACGAATTTCTTAAATGCCACAGCAACGACTCTGTTTATTTGTTTTGGTGTAGGAAGGTTAGCAAAAGCACCAGAGCCGTCTTTCCGCCTTCTCTTTGATTCTGTCTCAGATTTACGGGGGTTTTTACCCNTTGCAAGATTTATCAGCCCCTCCCCAGGACCTCAGATTTCATCTCTTTCTTTTCCCCCTGCATGTTCAGTTTGTTTTCTCAAGACCTAAGCAATTTTTAATGTACTCTATACTTCCCGCTTAATCCTCATCGTTTATTGTATAATTATAGTTTCAAAGTGATTATGTAATTAAAATCATGTTTCGTTGCAGCAGGACTTCAAAAGGGCGGCAGACCCCCGCTCTGGCATTATTTTCTGGTGATGTAATAATTTCCCTGTGATATTTAAAATAAACACATTAGTTGAAGAATTCTAAACATGTCTCAAAGTATATAGTAGGCTTGATTGGCACGAGGCTGGGTTGTAAAGAAATGGTAAAACCTATCACTAGTTTAATATATTTCTATGCTCCCATGCAGGGTAAATTATAGGATAATGGGGCGCAGGCGATGGTAAGCTCTGTTTATATAATCCATTTCTTCACACGAGTTCCCATTGCTTTCCCTTCCCTTTGCTGTATGTGGTGGTTCTCTGATCCCCTGACCTCAGCCATGTGTTTTCACTTTTTCTTCTGATCTCAATTCCATGACCAGCGGGGAATAAAATACAAATTGAATAGTAACCATTCACAGGCCGCTCTTTTCAAACTGTTGTTAAAACCTCTTTGTCTTGTCTAGCGGTTGATAGATAAATGTGTTGTATTTCGCCTTTTTTCCCCCTTCTTCCTCTTTTTCCCCCCCTTGGTCTAGGAAAAAAATAACCCTCCTCGGCCCAATTATGCTCTTTAAAAATTAAAACCCACACGTCCTTTCAGACCCTCTCCTGCGCGCCCTGCTCTCCCCGGGTCGGCCCATTGGTTCCGCGGCGGTAGGAGACGCGCAGGATTCACCACGTGGAATAAAGAAGCGGCGGGAGCTGAGCGCGGCTGGGGGAAGGCGCGGCGCCCCCGTGTGAGGTCCGGGCCATTGTCCCGCCGCCTGAAGGTTCATTTAGCATCGAACCTGTATTGCCTCTGATCTCTGAGCGGAGCTCCCAGAGTCGGCTCCAGGGACTGGGGGACGCCCCTCCTCGAAACCGGAGGGAGGTTGGGGGTGAAGGAGCCCGGGAGAGGGAAGTTACAGTGGTCTGAAAAATACACCTCCTCCTTCGCCCGCCTTTTTCTTTTCATGGTCAAACCTGCTTTGAGGGCGAGGTGGACAAGTGACCGAGCTGTTTTACAGTTTTTCTCCCAAACGAGAAACAGTAGCTCCTGATTTCTGGGCCTTGCCTTTCCTGGATCTCTCTCCCTCCTACCTCCTCGGCTTCTTTTGTGCAACGTAAAGGCAACGTTAAAAAAAAAAAAATGTAGACACGTCTACCCTGGGCCTCCCCTCCTCTTCCATCAGAGATTCTTCGGGGTCAGCGGCGCGGGAGCGTCTTTGTTACTCCACTGCTTACCCACCGGGGGCTGGAGGGGCGGGAGAGAGACCGTCTGTGCGCGCGGAACCCACTATTTGATTTCTGCATCTCCAAACGGCCAAGTGCTCCTCGCTCAGGATTATTTTAAAGCGAGTGAACGCGGCCCTTCCCGGGAGGGAAGAGCGCCACCGCAGGGTGGCNGCCGCCGGGCTGCTCGCCGCGCGCGGCTAGGGTTTCCCGGGCAGCGCAAAGCAACCCGCAATCCACGAGGCCGCTTGACAGCGCTCCTCGGCGTCCGCCCGCGTACCTGTAAGCTGAGCCCCGCTCACATGCTTCATATTAAACCTTCGTGCCCGGTGCCTTTTCTCTTTTTTTTTTTCCTCCGAGAGGGTTCTTATAAACTTCCCTTCGTTTATTTAGCCTGGTTTTCATTGCTCCAGTTTTGCATGGGTTGCCTTTGTTTAGTTTATTAACCCACGGGGTTACTTTAACTAAACATTTGGACTGAATACTTCGGGGTTGAATTTCAACGTTTTCTAACGAAATTACCGAGTTTTTTGAAGCCGCACAGAGAACGCTGTGTTGAGTTTATTAGTCAATTTAACAGACTATAAGGGAAGGGCAAAAAATGAATTTAGGACAGCCCGAGTTCGTACCCACTGGGCGGAAGCAGCTCGCGAACCCTCGGGGTTGGGGCTTCAATCGAGCGAACAGTGCGCGGGGAGGGTCGGGGCGCGCTTCCCGCTACAGCGAAGAGTGCACCCTGGGCTGCGGGATCTTCTCGGCCCGCGGGCCAGGCTCCGGAGCAGAGGGCCCCAGAGCACCGCACCGCTTCCTACTCTGTCTGGCTCAGGGCCGCGCCACAACCACCCGCACCAGAGGAACTGGGGACACGAAAGGGGGCGGGGCCCTAATACTGGGCTGTGCGTCCCCAGAAGGGCCTCTCCGGCGCTTTCTCCGGGTTCTCACCCGCCAGATGAGTTGTATTTGGTGATAGCGGAGGATGAGCTCCGTAGCCTCCCTGGTGAAGGTCAAAGGGAAAAAGGCTGTAGCGGAATCTGCCAGAAATACCGGAGATGAGTGGGCGACCCTGCAAAGTGGGCGCGGAGCAGGATGGCAGCTCCATACTCGGGTCAGATGCACACCACAGGCCCCCTGGAGACTTTGGGGGTTTGGTTCCAAGCTCAGGAAGGCCTATTGGGGGGGTGTTGCAGGGGAGCTGGACACACGAGGAGGTGCGACCTATCATCTGTAAAGCGGCCTTCTGGGGACAGAACCTTTCTCCATCCGCCTCCCACCTGGCCTAAGTGAGCAGGCATGCTGAAGAGCGAGGTACTGACGCTGCTTTCCAGGTCCGTCCAAACTGGGGCAAGGGCAGGGACCTCTCCCTGCCAGCTTTTTTTTCCCTAACCAGCTGCCTCCCGCCACTCATCACACTCTCATCCTCTGCCAGATTTTGGTACAGTGACAGCTGGCTAAGAAGTGGCCTAGCTAAAGCGCCCTTGATTCCTAAGCCTGAGAGGAAACTGAGACCTTCATATCTTCAGTGGAGATAATGAAGTGGAAGCCCAAACACAGGAAGAAAAAAAAAAAACCTTCAACTAGCTTAGGGGAGATAGGATGAAGGGGAGAGAGGGATGAAACATTGAGATTCCTTAACTGGTACATCCGGCTGATGGAAAACAAAACAAAACAAAACAAAACACGATGAAAGGCAGGGATTCTTTACTATAGCAAACAGCCACCAGGCCCTGGAGCCCCACATTTTCAAATTGAATTATGATGGGTAAGATGTACAAGAAATTCAGAATTCAAAAGCTACCAAAGGGTGTAACAGGCAATCTCCCATCTCTCTGGGCCTCCCAGTTTGCCTCCCTGTGAGGCAACCACTGGTTAGTAGATTCTTGTGAATTGTCCTGGAGAAAATCTGCAAGCTTCTGACAAGCTCTGCTCACTTCTTTCCTTGCTCTGTTTCACTGCCCTGGCACTCCCTGTGCACTTCTGATGCTCAAAGGCTCTAGAATGCCACCCCGCCTCAGCAGGTGTTACTTGACCCTCGCCTTTATCCTGGCACTGCTCAACTTGTCTGCCTTGAGTTCTACTAGTCTGGCGTACTTGGAATTTACTTCTCTTCCCTGCATGCAAAAGAGAAGGCCAGTCATCTCTCCTTGCGCTTCTCCAAGTCCTGGCTTTTCCTCTTCTGCAGTGTGATTTTGGTCTTTTCTTTCCATTTCCTCTGTCGCTGTTCCAGAACAGGCCCTTATTTCTCCTAATTTGCACCATTGGGACGGCCTGCCAGCTAGCCTCCTGTTCTTCCACACCTTCCCTCCAACTCACCCTATGCTCACCACCACACTAGTCGTCTAAGGCCAAACTCGATGTCCCTCATCTGATGAAAAGCCTCCATGGCTTGCTGCTAGAACAGGAGCCCATCAGATCCACTGCAGATAGTCACATCCTCGGCTTGACTGACTCATACCCCAGCTCCCCTCCCTGCTCTCCTTCCAGCCCTCCCCGGACAGCATTTGTCTCACCCCTTCCCAGCAGCCAGATCCCTCCAGCTCTCCTGTCCCTGGACCTTTTCTCAAACCTTTGAATACTTGGCAGACCCTTGTCCCATCTCCACTGATCAGAATCCTTCAGTCTTGCTCAAAACCTGCTCACTCTGCAGCCATTCACAAGCATTCCCTCCCTTGACTCTCATAGTACTTTGTTTTGATACCATTGATAGAGATGTGTTTAATAGTTACTTGGATGCGGGCACCCGGGTGGCTCAGTGGGTTAAGCTTCCGACTTTGGCTCAGGTTACGATTTCACAGTTTCTGAGTATGAGCCTAGCATCAGGCTGGTGGTGCAGAATCTGCTTAGGTTTCTCTCTCTCTCTCTCTCTCTCTCTCTCTCTCTCTCTTCCCCTTCCCTGGGCACATTCTCTCTCTTACCTGGGCAATGCCTGGGTGGCTCAGTTGGTCAAGCATCTGACTTCAGCTCAGGTCATGATCTTATGGTTCATGAGTTTGAGCCCCGGGTTGGGCTCTGTGCTGACAGCTCAGAGCCTGGAGCCTGCTTCAGATTCTGTGTCTCCCTCTCTCTCTGCCCCTCCCCTACTTGCACTCTGTCTGTCTGTCTGTCTCTCTCTCTCTCTTAAAAATAAACAATAAAAAAATTTTTTAAAGTCACTTGGATGTTTGTCCTAGTTCCTCTTTGAGATAATAGACTATTAATTCCTAGTACATACAAAACAATGGGGTTTTTTTTTTAGTTAATAACAGCTCCTTCACGATTCCTCCTTTCTCTTCCCTGCTAAAAAAGAAGAAAGGAAACTGCAATAAACATTAAAATACTCTTCTCTTTCTTACATTCCCATTAATATTAACTGTTAGATTACCTTAGTAAAGTAAATCTCACTTAGCTATGACTAATTTACAAAATTAACCCCTCTAGAATACAAACTCATTTTAAGAGAACTGGTTGCTCCAGTGAATCTCCACATTAGTCAGGCAAGTGGAGTGGGCCACATTGGGCCACTATTTGTCACAGAAGAACAGTGAATGGTAACGTAGGGCTCCACTTCTGAAGGGCGATCGATGCTTGGTGAAGATGCTCTCACAGAAGAATGCGTAAATATTATAGCTGAACTTCTGCATTAAGGTGTTTAATTTCACAGATGTTTCTCCTCATGCTCTCTGTTCTTCAGGGTTAGGAAAGCCGACTCCTAGAAGCAGAAGGGAAATCTTTCCCAAGTTTCCCGCATATTTTTGGTCACTTGGCCTCAGATTCCCATCAGTACAAGCCTAGTTTGGGCTGAGCCAATAAATAGGGTGCCAGGCAGATGGAGAAGAAGTTTGAGCCTCCCCTCCTCCCTTCCCCGTAGACTCCATCAGGAACCCTGAAAGAGAATGAGATGGAAATAAAACTGTGTGGCTATGCCCCACATCCCTGAGCCCCAACATCTTGCCCTTCAGCCAGATTGCTGTCCTTAAGCTCCTTTTTGAGCTGAGCTGCCTCTTGTGTGACTAGTTTTAATGCCTGACAGTCCTGCTTTGCACAGAGATTCTATGAAGCCTGCCCTTCCTCTACCCCCATCCCCACCACGGTTAGGGGCATGGCAAAGGGGAATTCATTATTCAGGAAGTATTTGCTGCCACCCACTATTATGCCAGCCAAGCAGGTGCTGGGGCTACCGTGGTCAACAAGACAGACACAGGTCCTGCTCTTTGTCTTACCTTCCTGTTGGAGGGGCTACAGCAAATGGATTTGGGGCTTAACCCGGGAACCCAGCCTCGGTTGATAGAAAGAACACAGTGCTGGGAGTCAGCCTTGGGTTCCATCAGTGCTGTTTATGTCCCTAGAATGATTAGCTCATGGATCAGTTTCTCACTTCTCCACTGGGAAGGCTTTGTGAAATTGACCAAATCAATAGACATTCAAATCCTCTAGACACAAAGTATTCATATGATCGGATCTGGAAGTTCAATTGTGATTATAAAAGGAAATCTGATCGGTTCTGTGTAATAGCAAAAACAGACACACACTCCTCTCTCCCACCCCCCCCCCCAGGAAAAAAAAAATAAAACACCCTGGAAAGAATCTGAAGTTAAAATAAAAAGCAGCTGGCAATAGGCCCATCGTGTGTGATGATAATTAGACAAATGTTTTCCAAGTATGGGATGATCTTGTGAAGACAATGGTTGGGGTGGGGGTGGGAGGGCGGAAAACCTAGGAAAGGAAATTTGGTAAAGCGGTGATTTCTGCCTGCCTACAAAGCATTTAAGTGGCACCGGATGTCACACACTCTCTAATTTGGTACCTTTTATTTTGCTTTCATGCATCCTGGAAAACATGTCTTCAGCTATGAGAGTGAAGAAAAACTTGAGGCTTTGATTTACCAAAATTAAAGCCACGACTAGGCTTTGGATCAAGGTTGTGGCCCAGGCCTGGAAAGCCTCATCTTTCATTGTCTCAAACCTTTCCTGCCCCGAGGAAAAAGAGCTAAGAGTCTTAAGCTGAAGCAGCTCTTCTGCCATCTGGGGCTCTGACTAGGTTGACCCTCTCCCAAATTATTGTAATCCTGAGTCTGGAATGGATATAGATCTGGCCCGAGTGACGGCAGCTGCCTTCTGCTTCTGGGTGGCTGGTGATCTTTTGCGTAGGCCCGGGAGGAGGCTGGGGCCGCAGGAGAGGGAGCCCAGGTACCATCAGCAACTTGGCCAGCTCTGTGCAAGATCTGGGCCTCTCTTTCCCTCTCCCCATCTCCCTACCAAATCTTCCTCTTCAGAAACTATATTAGACATTTATACCGTACTGTGAATATTAAGGTAATATGTTAACTCACTGAGGGTTATTTCCATTTCAAGCTTGGGCGTTCATTATAGAAAAAAGTAATTTCTGCCCATTAAGAGAGTTTCATGTATGTGAATGCGGAGGAGGCTCTTGATGGGAAAGGAAGTGTAGGAAGAACTCTACTAAGCTAGATTGTCCAGCATTGGGGGGGAAATGCGGTGGAATGCCCTCTACCTGAACAAAAGAGAGAGAGCACTGTGGAAGGCATGTGGATTAGGGGCAGAGGAAAGATAAATGGTAGAGAGATTACCTTCCTTTAATAAACGGACTCATCTGCTCTCTGCTTCAAAGGGAGAAAGAACAGATCGCCTAAAATTTCTACAGTATTTACCCTGAACTCTCAGAGACTCTGACCTCTCCCCTTTGTCCGACCTGATTTTATCAGAAGGTCTTAGTGTGGTTGCATGAAGGATGGTGGCTGCTGGGTTCGGAACCAGCCTTGGAAATGCTTACAGGCTGAGGCAATTGCAAAGTGTATTAGAGGTACACAGTGTACATGTGTCCCTGATGGTTAGCCTTTGGTATTTAGTGGGAAAATTAAAAGCAGGTTATAATTTTATTTTTAATTAAGGCACAGCTAAAAAAAAACATTTTCTGATATCAAATCCTCATATGCTATGTAAAAATCCAAATAAATTCAGAGAAGTATAAAGAAGTAGAAAAAATAAAAACTACCTTAAAATCTGACCTAAAGGTAATAAGCAGTGTTAACATTTATGAGGCCCATTTCCTGGAGTAACTTTCTATGCATATAGGTACTGACAGCTTGATATCTACAACTTCGCACAAGTGAAATATACCACATGAGCTTTTCCTCCCTATAACAGGGTCTGCATATCTTTCCGTAGTCCATGTCAATAAATGTAGATCAAAAAAAAAAAAATCAAAAAAAAATAAATGTAGATCAATATAACTTTTATTTTCCCTTCTTTTCTTTCTTCTTGGTGTTTAACATGAACACAGAAAAGTGTACAAATCATATGTCTACAGTGTCACAAATTTTCACAAAGTGAACATAGCCAATAGCCATATCAAGAAACAGAACATCTCCAGCATTCCAGAAACTTCTCTTGCCCCCCTCCTAGTCACCACTCCTTCCCAAGATAACCACTATCCTGACTGCCTGGAATTAGCTATGCCTTCTTTGAACAACATGTAAATAGTATCATACAGTGCGATTCTTCCTTTCAGCTTTCACCCAACATTATGTTTGTGAGATTCATCCATATCATTGTGTTTACTGTTCACCCACCCTCATGGCTCTATGGCATTCTACTGAATGCCTGTAGCCACATTTTACTTAGCCAGCCTACTTTTGACAGACATTTAGGTAGGTTCGCATCTGGGACTGTTGTGAATAGGGCTGCTGTGAACATTCTTCTACATGTTTGTGGTGAATATATGTACACATTCCTGGGGGGGGGGTGTATACACAGAAGCAGGATTGCTGGACTGGAGGGTAAATGTATGTTCAACTGTAGTAGATATTGCCAGATGTACTATCACTTTTAATGGGATGGCCACATGGGATTCCATTGTGTTCACGCATCACATTTACTTATTTATGTGACCAGACTCCTACTGGTGGGCCTTTACTACATTTATAAGTTTTTCTATTACAAACAGTAAAGGGACTGAATCAGCAGAAAGCTGAGACATAAACTGTTCTCTCCCTGCTTAACTGAGGGCTCACACCTACCCAAGTCCATGTAGCCTAGATGATTTTTCACCTGTCATAACATGGTTCATGCAAGAAAGAATAACTAGCCTTTGTCATTCTCAGTGCAGTAATTTTCATGATTGTAAAGAACAAAACCAAGTCAGGAGTCTACCTCCAGGTTTAGAAACATCACCCTGGCCCCCAGTTCTGTTTGTCTCTGACTACATGAGTGTAATGTCATCTCCCATTTGTTTTTTTCTTTTTAATTTTTTTTTAATGTTTTATTTATTTCTAGGAGAGAGAGAGAGAGACAGTGCGAGCAGGGGAGGGTCAGAGAGAGAGGGAGTCACAGACTGAAACAGGCTCCAGGCTCCGAGCTGGCAGTCAGCACAGAGCCCGACGCGGGGCTCGAACCCACGAACCGCGAGATCATGACCTAAGCGAAAGTCGGACGCTTAACCGACTAAGCCACCCAGGCGCCCCTGTCATCTCCCATTTGAACTCTTTAAGATGCCTCCCAGCGTGATTCTTCAGTAACACCTGTGCCAAACCTTGCAGAGATGATCATTGAGCTTCATGGCCCAAATGACTATCACTGACATGCAATTCAAACAATTATATTTTTTCTAATAGTTTATTAATTCACATGGTTCAAGAATTAAAACAGTATGGAAAAGTATGGATTGGGAAGTCTGGCTCCCATCCTGTGCCTAGCTACCCTGTCCCCCGCTTCACCTGCCTCCATTCATTCCCTAGTCTGTATCATTCCAGTTTTCATGCAAATCTAAGTATATTCTTCTTTATTTCATCCTTTTAATGCAAAAGAAAGCATATGATTTACATTGCTCTGCAGTGGCCTTTAAAATTTTTTTTAAGGTTTATTTATTTTTGAGAGGGAAGGAGGGTCAGAGAGAGAGAGAGAGGGAAACACAGAATCCGAAGCAGGCTCCAGGCTCTGAGCTGTCAGCACAGAGCCCGACACAGGGCTCAAAATCATGAGCTGTGAGATGATGGCCTGAGCCGAAGGTGGGCACTTAACCAGCCGAGCCACCCAGGTGCCCCTGCACCTGCCTTTTTGATTGAAGTCTGTCTTTTGGAGTTGGGTCCATATCAGTACACAAGTTGCAACAGGAAGTGACTGTCATTGTAGTGAAGACACAGGACAGCTGCTACATGGCAGAGAGCTTGAAGATACTGGAGCACATGCTCACTACTTTTCAGTTCTTCCCTTCATGAATGTTTTTCCAGTTTAAACCACGTACACAGTCTTCCTGGATGCAATAGAAGCTGTGCCAACCTTCCTCAAAGAAAGGAAAAAGGATCACTTAGGCTGTTTCTTCTTACTTTGATCTAGAAAAACATATTCTGGGGAGCATTTTCTTACACTGGCTTCAGCTAATTATCCAAAATTGGACATAAAGAGTTTGTGCCTGCTTTTGGCTCCTTGGGTTACAGTTCAGACTCAACATCTTCAAACTGCCCCACTTCCCTGAGCTCAAGACCCACACTGTGAGCTGAATGTTGCCACCTGACACTTCCACCTGAGTGCCTTGTCTGGGCCTGACACTCATCCAGGCCCTGCGAGTGCAGTGTGGTTGAGTAGACAAGATATTTCTGCTCTCCTGGAACTCACACTATAGTTGAGGAGACATTGACCACAAACAAATAAGCAAAAAAGAAAACTTCAGGTAGTGCTGAGCGCTGTGATGAAAAGAAAACACAGAGAAGGGACAAGACTAGATGGCCACTTCCTGGTGTGAGGTCAGGTCAGGAGGGCCTTTCTGAAGACGGGATGTCAAAACTAAGCCAGCCACCGGGGCATTTGGGAGAAGAACATTCCAGAAATTATATTCTTTCATTCAAATAGATGAGATGAAGGTGATGTGGTTTGGAAAAAAAAAAAAAAACTAGGGGCGCCTGGGTGGCTCAGTCGATTGAGCGTCTGACTTCGGCTCAGGTCATGATCTCACAGTTCGTGGATTTGAACCCCGCATTGGGCTCTGTGCTGACAGCTAGCTCAGAGCCTGGAGCCTGTCTTTGGATTCTGTGACTCCCTCTCTCTCTCTGACCCTCCCCTGCTCATGCTGTGTCTATCTTTCTCTCAAAAAATAAAATAAAACATTTTAAAAAAGTGAAAAAAACCCCAACCTAAAAGTGGTTAGTATGGCTGGAGCATAATGAGCTTGTAGGGAGGTAAAATTCACCATCTTTCCTTCCAGCTTACTTGACCCTTCCATTTCTCTGACCTATCAGTGACGCCATGGGTGTCCTGGAAGACCTGTCTGGAACTGTTGCAGCCCCTCATCCAACTAATCACAAAGCCTCAGCACCAGTCCTTTCCAATTTCCACTGTCACCACCATATGCCGGCCTCTACTGCCTTAGACTCCTGTAAGGTTATGCTGAATTTTAAAAAGAAATAAACCATCAAAGTGATTGGAGAGAATGACTACTTGACAGTAATTAGGCCCAAAAGTCTTGGTTTTGTTTTCATTGCTTTTACACGGTTATGACATAGGCCAAAAAAAAAAAAATCTAAATAATTTCAAATAATCATTTTGGGACTGTGTGTTTTGTTTGGTGGCAGACTGTTTTAATGGAGGAAAGTTTGAAGGAAAGGAACAGACAGGGCATAGGAAGTCCCCAGCCCCCCACAAGCCGAGGACAAATTTGGCATCAAGTTGGGAAGCTCAGTGTGCAACACGTTACTCTTCCTAGGTGGTTCTCTGCAACTATTCTGCAGCAAGTGGATTTAAGTCAAGCAAATTAGAGGGTTTTTTTTTTACATTATTTCACTGATGCTGTTAGTAATTCCTTACACTTGATGGGCACTTGGTGGAGGTTTGCTGGTGAGATTTCACTTGTTTATTCAGTAAATATGTTATTGAGCCTGGCACTGCTCCAAGAGGTGGTGATACACTAGTAAACAAAACTGGCCAAAGGCCCCATTATCAGGAGTTCCCTTTACAGTGGGGCTTACTTGTTTTAGAATCATGGGGAGTGGCTCCAGCCTTCATAAGGAGAGGAGCCTAGGAAAGTATTTTCTTTACTTCAGTTTTCTTATATCTGTCAAACAAAACCTTGATTCAGGCCTTTGGAGACCACTGATTTGACTCCAAACTCAGCCCTTATTAGCTACATGTCCTTGTTACTCTCTTTGAGCGTTGGTTTTCTTATCTGAAAAATAGACATATATTACTATGCCTCATTAGAGGTATTGTATTAAATAAATTGCATACATGTAATACTGTCTGGTATACACTGAGTGCTTAATAAATGGCCACCAGTATTATTCTTTGCTCTCTGGACCTAATAAATATGTATAAAGTATGGTTTCTGCCCCACTGGGGTTCAATATCTACTCAGGAGGCCAGAGTAAAATGCAAGAAGTAATCACTACCAGTACCCGAGAGGATATAATTAAGTGGTTCAGTAAATTGTAGGGTGTTAACTATAAATGCCATAAGAATTCAGAGGAGGAAAAGATGGATTTGGGCTGGTGGAGGGTCGGACTGGTGCCTGGTTTTGCAGGAGAGGTATAAGGGAGGATTCACAGGGTCCCAAGCCCCCATGCCCAAGGACGAGGCAAGAGAAGACTGAGAAGGGGCTCCTGGGTGGCTTAGTCGGTTAAGCGTCTGACTTTCACTTAGGTCATTATCTCACGGTTAGTGGGTTCGAGCCCTGCATCGGGCTCTGTGCTGACTGCCAGCTCAGAGCCTGGAGCCTGTTTCAGAGTCTCACTCCCTCTCTCTCTGACCCTCCCCTGCTCACACTGTCTCTCTCTCTCTCTCCTAGAAATAAATAAAGCATTAAGAAATTTTAAAAAAAATTATAAAAAAAAAAAAGAGAGAGAAGACTGAGAAGTTGTCGAGTCCAGTCATAATGGGTGTGGAAAGTCAGGCAATGTAATTTAGACTTGGTATGTAAAGACAGAAGGGGGAACAGCCTTAGAAATCCCACTCAGGTCAATCTAGGTCAAGGGAGGAAAGGAGAATGACTCCTCCTCTCCATCTGAGTCCTCACCCTGAGCAGGGAAGGCTGGTGGGGGTCGGGGAGGGGGAGGTGCATGGTGATGGGAGGCTGGTGCAGAGGGATGTAAGATTCTCTCAACAACTCCCCCACCACACCAGTCAGGGATTAAGTTGTGAAAAGCACTTCAAAATAAGTAGTTTGGTTTTTAATGTTAATTTCAGGGTATAATGTAACCTACAAGTTTTAGCCTAGGAAGATGGCTTGCACCATTTGGTTTGCCAGTTAGGGGCAGGATATTATAACAGTATTAGGCAGGAACATCCGGAGAACAAACGCAGCCTTCTGTACATCTTTCCCACCTCTCTGCCACCTTTCTCAGGGAGCCGATGGTGCTGGTGAGGCTCCGGGTGCTGACACTGCTTCTGCAACTGAGGGCCAACTTCACAGTTTGGCCAGAGGATTCTTTGCTGTCTGCTTTTTAGTCCCTCCTTTGTGTGGGAACAAATGGTGTTCACAAACATAAACACAAACAGCACAAATGGTGTTCACAAGGCATACAATTGGGCATGCCCAATAGCCAAAAGGATCCTTTATACTTAGCCTTATTTAAATCAAGGGCTCAAAGCATTTCATACACAGTAACTCGGTAGCCTTCTTCTAAGCCTGGGGAGGGGGTAGGTCATAAAATGAAGTTAGACAATCCGAGAGGATTGGTTTTATCATAATGGCTGCGAAACTGAGTGGAAAAGCATCAATATATAATAATCCAATTGAGGTATCACGGTTGGGATATCGTGTTCCTGCTTTTCAGATTAAAAAATAAAAGCAGAGAGCAATCAGATAATCTGGATTTGCAATCAGATAATCAGAAAATCTGGCCAAGAGAAAGGCTGGGCAGAGAACCAGATACGTAAAATCCTCCAACACATCATACTACCTGCTACAGTCAGAGCAGTCATAGATGGGATAGGAAATCTATCTAACCAAGTAGTGGTAAAATATAGACAACATAAAATGTACCACCTTAACCATATTTTGCTGCACAGTTTGGCACATAATGTACTGTCATGTTGTACAAGCAATCTCCAAAATTCTTTTGATCTGGCAAGACTGAAATTCTGTATCCATTAAACTACAGCTCCCTATTGCCCCCTCCTTCCAGCCCCTGGCAAGCATTCTACTTTTTGTTTCTATAAATTTGAGTACTCTAGGTATCTCACATAAGTGTACTCATGCAGTATTAATTGTTTTGTGGCCGATTTATCGCAGATCGCATGATGTCCTCAAGTTTCATCCACAGTGTAGCATATGGCAGAATGTCCTTCTTTTCTAAGGCTGAATGATATTCCTTTGTATGTATACGCCACATTTCATTTAGCCACCTGTCCATCAATGGACAACATTCGTTACTTTTTAAGGCAACTATTTTTTATCTAATGTTCTGTGCAGGTTACATATTCACATGGTTCAAAACTCTAACTGTACAAGAAAGAGCTTCCCTTCCACTTTTGTCTCTCAGCCAGCTAGCTCCTTCCCTCAAAAGGCATCAATGCAAATCCTTTCTTCAAGGTTTTCCAGCACTGTGTATACATGGTAGCAGGCTAATCATGCTGTTCTGTAACCTACCTTTTTGATTTTACAACATTTCTTGAAGATATTGACGTATATATAAAGTATATACACACACACACACGTGTGCAACAGCACGCTTACTTGGTATTGTCATAAACATAGACAGCTGAATGAGAGAGGGGCTCTGGGACCTTAACCATCCCTTCTGGCCATGCACGTAGGCAGGGCTTATGATTAGATATTCCTCATATATCTCACTCAGTCCTTATAACCACACTGCTGGGTATTATTTTGTCTTTTCTGTTATCAGAATTCAAGAGAGGGGTGCCTGGGTGGCTCAGTTGGTTAAGTGTGTGACTTCGGCTCAGGTCATGATCTTGCAGCTTGTGGGCTCAAGCCCCATATCGGGCTCTGTGCTGACAGCTAGCTCCAGAGCCTGGAACCTGCCTTCAGATTCTGTGTCTCCCTCTCTTTCTGTCCCTCTCCTGCTTGCACTGTCTCTCTCTCTCTCTCTCTCTCTCAAAAATAAATAAAATATTTAAAATATTTTTAAGAATTCAAGAGAGACAAAGCAACTTGTTCCAGATGATAGAGCTAATTGATAGGGGGGGTCTGGTTTAAAAGTTGGTGCAGTGCCTTGCTGTTGCAGTCTTTGCTAATGCTGTGTCTCCTGCCTGGAGTACCCCCACCCCGCCACACCACACCACCTGCTGTGCAGTACTTCCTGTGGAGTCTGCTTGCCGCTCAGGCCAACTAAAGGCAGTCTTCTTCAGACCCATTCGAATTCCTGGGAGCTTCTGGAGCAGCTGAAGGAAGAGACAAACAAAAGGACAGTCCCACCTAGTGTTCACAGAGAGTGTTGGGGGTCCAGACTAAACTTCAAGGACTTCCTTCTGTCTGGACTGCCATCCATCCCGCCTCCACCTCCAAGTGCAACCCCTGCCCTGGCTCCTTCTAGTCAGCTGTGAAGAGTTCTGACCTCTCTCTACCCCTGGACCAAGCCCTCCCCCTCCCCTGTGCTCCCATGGCAGCCACTCTCCACACATTGACTTAGGAAGCTGCTTCCTTGTCTGTCAACAGACCGGGAACTTCTTGAGGGTAGTATTTGATATTGTTTGTTGCTCATCTTTGTCACCCCAGCTCATCACTCAGAATAGATCTGAACTGAAATCTCTCATATGATCCAACTTTGTGTAGACAGACACAGGAATCAAAGAGGAAGCCAAGACAACCAGGTTGGGAGGTGAGGTGCAGGATATGGGTATGGAAACACACGTGTTGCAGAGGGCTTGGGAAGAGAAGCCTGAGGTCTTCCTGAGGGGTGGTGGCCCCATATTCATGGGGGATCAGAGTAGGTTAGGGGAAAAGTGTCAGTGTAGACCATGCCTCAAGGTCATGAGTCAGGCCCCACCTTTCCCTAGAAGTCCATTCTGCCTACCTCAACCCCACACTTGGCTTTTCTCAAACCAACGTACTCTCCCTGCACGTCCTCACAGATGACCTTGCCCTTATGGGAGATGACTTTTGACTTGGGTCTTGTCTTCCAAGTACTAATAGCCCACCCTCATAGAGCACAGCCTATGTGTCCAACACTGTTCTAAGCCTGGGTATATATTCCATTATTTAATCCTCATAGTGCCCCTATGGAAGGTGCTATTTCTCTACCCTTTCTACCAAGAGGAATTGAGGCACAAAATGATTAAACAAGGTGCTTAAAGTTCACACAATGGTAGGGCCCAGATTCAAAGCCAGGCACTTTGGTGTCGGAATCTATGCTTGTAACCATCCTAAGTGGAATGGAAGTCTCTTAAAGGCCACATTCCCGTCCACCCATCTTCCCCCCAAACCAATGGAAATTGTCAGAATCTTAGCATCATCCCTACAGAACAGTGGGCAGTAAGACTACTGGCTATGTTACAGTTCAGGTTAGGGGCACTTGGGCTTCATGAAAGTGTTATGTCCTCTATGCGTTTCATGGCCAAGGCCAGTTTTGGGTGTAGACCACAACTGTCTTCTCCTTACCATGCTCCCCGTTTTGCCATGCTATGTGACTTATCCTCCTGCAGTGAGGGAAGAAAAGCAGCCCATTCTCCCATGGAGTGTTGGGGAACCTGCTGGCTTTCCAGGAAAGATGTGGTCAAAGTTGTGCAAGCCCATGTCACTTGCAGTCTAGACGTGAACCCCAAACTAAGGGTGGCAGGGAAGGCAGGTTTTCCCAGGGCCGGGGTGTCCCAGAGGTGCCATGGAACTGGGAGATGCTGTTCCCACTGCATTGNTTTAGCTTTGCCAACAGATGGAGATTTACGTGGTAAATTACTGCCCTCTCCTTCACTGATAGTTTCTTAGGGAGGAGAGGAAGGGAGAGAGAGAAAAACAAGAGCTGGACCTCCTAAGGCAGCATGAATTAAGCGTTGGGTGACAGGAATTTCTGCCCAGCTCATTCCTCCACCCCTCCAAGTGTACTACAGCAGAGCCTTTCCTCACACGCTGGGCATTTAGGGTTTGATTTAGTGCCGGGAGTGTTTTGACTCTCATCTGGAAGTGGGTCATGGCATTCTACTGTCATGAAGGCAAAAACCAGCCCTAAACACTACACAGAGAGCAGCAAGGTTATCGCTCAGCTGCTTAATGCCGGGGCTGGCCCAGTCACTCCTGCACACCCTACCCGCTCAAAATCGAGTCAGGGTGATTTACGCCAGGTTAGAAGTAAAAAGGCTGCTTTTAGTTATTTCACTCCATGTGCCTCCTACAGGGTGGCCAGCTGGGGAAACACCCGTGTGGGCTGCTTCAGGTTTTCGTACTGATTTGCAAAGGCTCCCACTGATCCAAAGTCATAGTGGGTCTGGTATTCAGAGTTGAAATTCCTTGATGCGGGTCAACTGTCTTGTGCAAACGGAACCTGATGACAGTCTCCAATGAAGAGCAAGTATGAAGTCTGAGTCTAAAGTGACATGACAGATCTTCAAACAAAGAAATTAGAACTTGCAGCGGTTACCTGTGAGGTCGACGCTGGCATTTTTCTTGCTCACAACAGCTTTGGGATCTTTCTCAGCAACTCCAGAACTTACAGTGCCTTCTCTTTTGGCATGCCTGAGAAGTAGCAAAGGTTTGTTTTTCTCAAGTTGGGTTTAAGTTTTGGAAAATGTCAAAAATAATTCAAAGCCACATCTGGTGAATCAGGCCAATAATCAGCGTTGAGTGATACCGTTTGATACTTGAAGCCAAAAAGCATAATTACGAAGTCATGTATCTAATGTCCTTCCTGGACGAGCCCTGAAGACCTCCAAAAAGAATAGGGCTGTTTTTAGGCAGTCATAGCGTCCTGCATTTATTGATATCAACTTTGCAGGGCCAGTATTTACTTGGCTAAATAGGTTGTGAATTACTTATTTTAAAAAAATTGGCCTTGTTGCTTAAAAATCATACATATTTATGTAGAAATGCCTCCTCTTAAATAACCATGTGATTTTTGTGGGTGTATAAGCTTATTACCTAGCGCAGTTTTTCCTGTATTTATCATAGGGCATTAATTTATTTCAATAGTCTCTACCATTGCTCCTGAGTTTTCCTTGGAAGCTGTCCAGTTCCTGAATGTACTGCCGAGCAAGGAGCAAGTAGTTTATCATAACAAGGGGCTGGGATTATTGTTGAGAAAAGCAGAGGGAGGTCACGTCTGCACTGCCGCCCAGGCCAGCTGAGCTGCAGACGAGAGGCTGGAATTTGCTTTGGGCTTCTTTTCTGTCCAGTACTGTCTTTTGGAGAGGTTATCCTGTGCTATTGTGCCTGGTATCTGGCTGGGCACCTCAGAGAAGGGGAAGGTGGCTGTCATCCTTGAGTCAAGGTGCGGGGAAGGCAAGTACCGAGAAGGACATGCAGAAGATGCTGTGGGCTTATGTGAAGGGAGAGATCCGACCATAGAGACAGAAGAAGGGGCCCGAGGGGGGGGGACATCTGAGACAAGACCCTCGGAGGGTAGCAATGGCAGGCTGGCTGGAGTGGGGTTGGTGCAGGACAGCGGCCACCCGCCCTTCCTCGGAGAGCAGAGGTCCCAGCCAAGCACTGACAGCTGGGCCAGCTCTGCGTCTGGGATTACAGCATTAGGTGAGAAGTTAATCACAAACATGAATCAGCCTTGTTTTTTCCTTCTCGGCTCGGCTCCCAAGCTCTGCAGGGGACTGGGCAGGGCCCCTCGCTGGATGTACAGGAAGTCATACTGTGGGGAAACATGAAGCCAGCCATTTCTCACCGGAGCCAAGCTATTACCTGTGTCTGGAGATTGCGGGGGGACTGACTACGCTCCCTCAGGGCAGAATCCCCTCGGCATGGTCGGCAGGAAGGAGAAGTGTTGCGCCGGCCAGCTCACTTACTCGTTTCCACCCAGGCTGTGCCCACTGGGCAGCTTTACGAGTCAGGGAGCCCCACCCGGCTCTGCAGCTCCCCCTGGGCTGAACTGTACCTAAGTCAGAAACCCTTCCTGGCTAAGGTTTCTTTTCTCCCAGCCCCGGGGGTCAGTTTATACAGAAAACCCACTTCTCGTCCAAACCAGCAGGATTGGGTTGAGACTTGGTTCTGCCAAAAACCCCTCCCTCCCCAACCCACTGTAGGAATGTCCCACGCTGGCGACCCTTACGTTCCCTCGCATTCGTACGGCTTCAGCTCTCCCTGTGTCCTACAGCCTGATATTGACAGGGGGTTGTCACTTACAAACACCGCTGACGGGGTCAGTGTCCTCTGCGCCGGGACCCCCTTGCCATCTGTTTACAGATTTGGTAAATGCCGCCTGTGGTTGTCTCCATGCTGACCCTACAAGGCAGCCATTTAGCGGATGCTATGCTTGGCTCAGAGTCATGCCATCACGAAATATTTTCCTTCCTTCTGAATTCCGTTTGCGAAATGCTCAGCTGCCAGCAGCTCTTTACAAAGAAGAGGCCTCAGTGTCATCAGAGGGAAGTAATCCTCCGCAGAATCTTAGTAAATCTCAGTAGGTAGCTGGGACTGCAAAGTATTTCATTTCTTTGTTTCTTTACATTTTTTTAAAAAAGCATTAAAGTTACTGCTTACAAGCAGTTAATCAGAAAGCTTTAGCGACTTGGACTTCAGAGGTGATTACACAAGCCCACAAACGTTCAAGAAATTCTCTGAGTTTGAATGTCACATCTATTTATGTAGCAAAAGGAATCTGATTCTTTTTTCCTTCTGCCCCAGGAAAGGTTTCATCTGGAAAATAGGCACTAGAGAGTTCTAGAGCCAACAGGTTTTCTTACTATCAAAACCTAAAGCAAGTCAGCCCCACCACTGGCCTCGAAATAAAAGTTGATTTGGACGGCTTGATCCAGAAAGGAGAACTTGCAAAGAGGGTGGCACGGTCCAGAATACAGCGAGACGGGGAGATCAAGATGGATGGAGTGAGGACTGAGCAGGGATGAGAGGAGCACACAGGAAAGGCATGAAAAACATTCAAGGAGCTGGTCTCCCTTCCAAGCACACCAAGTGGCTGCAGGAAAGGGTCAAGATAACATGTGCGACCAGACACCAGTGTGTCCTTTTAGCCCACATGAACATACACCAGAGGTTGTGCCCATGCTGTACCTTCAAAGTCAAAGTCACTCGTTATCAACAAAGCCCACCCTCACATCTGGGCAAAGGCAGAAAGATCGCACATAGACGCAGACGTACACCCTCACCTGAGACATGAATAAACAAGCACGCTGGCCAAAGCTGTCACCTCCGTCTGTAACAGGCTGCAGGGATCTTCTCTCAGGCCTCTCCCAGGGTCTTTCAAAGCAAATTGTTTGCTCAAACTTCTGTTTTGCCTTTCAGCACAACTGAACACATTAGCAGACCGGCTTAGGTGGGGTTTGCCAGGCTGTGGGGTTGGCATCCTTTGGTGGGAGAAGGGGCACGGTGGTCAGGAGAACTGGTGCAGGAGAAGCTGGGTGAGGAGCTGGGGTAGGGGTGAGCAACTTGGGAGATCAGCACCATCATTTATGAAAAGCTCTGTGCCTCATGAACATAAGGCCAGCCTCAGGAAGCCAATTCATGAAAGTCCTCACGGAAACCGGACGCCTCGGGGCTGCCTCCATCTCATCCCTGGACAAGCCAGCGGTGGAGCCCTCGGTGATGACGTTGAGTGGGGAGGCCCGACAGACAGCACTGAGCAGATGAGACTTGAGAACAGGCCCCTGGGAAATTGAGGTCTTTCTAGATTCTTCAAAAGCCCTGTAGCTTGGCCAACTTCTAACCCAAATTCTTACTCCTGCCCACCTGAAAGCCCCCAGAAGCTTTCACCTGAATGAAGCCTACCTCAGGCACAATGGTTTTGCATGTTCAACAGTCAAGGAGTCCCAGTAAGATGCAACTAGCTTTCTAGGTAAAGGAACGAGTTTTGGGTTTTGTTTTGTTTTGTTTTGTTTTTTGTATATATCAGATTTCCTTCGTTTGGACTCAAGTGAAAAAAATCAGTCTTTTAATTCTGAAAGATGATTTTTTAAAAAGTTTATTTATTATTGACAGACAGAGAGAGACAGAGCATGTGCATGGGAGGGTCAGAGAGAGGGGGAGACACAGAATCTGAAACAGGCTCCAGGCTCTGAGCTGTCAGCACAGAGCCCGACACGGGACTCAAACTTACAAACCACGAGATCATGACGTGAACTGAAATCGGATGCTTAACCGACTGAGCCACCCAGGCACTCCTGAAAGATGATTTTTTAAAATCCAATGGACATCTCTATTCAGAAAATAGAAGTAACTGTCATGAATTTTTTGGCCACTTTTCCAAATATTTCCCTTGTATTCATCTGGTCTTTAGATGTAAAACACACATTTAAGTGCCCTCATTTACAGTGAACTAGACACACAGTCATCCCCCCACCCCCANCCCCACTCCACTGAGGGATTGTTGGTGTATGGAACCAACGTGTCTTGAAGACTCATATTCAAGGAAATGTCAGAGTGGAGGAAATGGTGTGCGGTAACAGCCTTCCAGCAGCTTCTATCACCATGTATCCTGCTCAGTAATGGGAGGGGAGCAACATTCCACACGTGGGGAATCAGAGGCTTTTCCAGAGAAGCTAGAGTGCTTATCCACCGAGGGAGTGATCTGGTACCAGTAACTGAAAAAATGTTGCAGAATGTTCAGTACAAAAGTAGGCTAATGGGCCTACAAGCCCCGGAAGACCCAGCACTGTTTCAGATGTACAAGAAGCAACCAAATGGCTCAGAGCTCTGTCCTCATCCAAAACTTATAACACGATCAATCCATTCCATATGTTTCTGCGATTGGAAGAGGCTTTGAGTGTGTCTCAATGGTGATGGGAGAGAGCTAGTCACAAAGAAGAGAGGTCAATGGTACAGGATGACCAATGGAAGAGAGACCCATTAAGGGGGAGGAGGCTAGAGTCAAGAACAGGCACCAGGACTGGTCATAAACAGGGGAGAGGCAGCCTCTTTCACTGTCCCAGGAGGGAAGCTACCCGTGGGTTTGTAGGATTGCAAGGAGGAAAGGACTCTGAGGCTGGACACCATCACATCCATTTCTGCGTATAGGAAAGGGTTCTTCTCCCAGATCACCCCAGTATTTTTGCAGGTGCAACCCTGGGACCGTCCGAGAAGGAGAGAACAATGATGAGAGGTCCGGGCTCTGAAAGGAGCAAGGTTACATGACCAGTTCCTTACATTTGTAGCTTGGATTGTTTTTTTGGTTTGTTTGTTTTTTCCCCTAAACGTTTCACTTTGGAGTGCTTAGGGATAATCAGAGAAGCTGGAAACCATTCTGATGTCATCTCGCAGACCGCCCAGAGAAGACTGGTTCAGCAGACTGGGGAGGCAGAGCCCCCTGGCCCCGGCCCAAAGTCTCCAGGGGCTGTGAAGAGCCATCACCCCTGGCCTGGGTGTAATGCCTCCCGCTCGGGAGGAAGGATGCCAGGGGGAGCTGCTGCCTAACACATACTGTGTTCTACCCAGAAATATCCTTTCAGTGTGAGCATGTAAATGACGCCCTTCCTCTATCAGTTTGAAAATGAAAGCGCGTATACCCAGTTTGTTTCAGATAAGAGCTCCTTACACGTAGGGTTTGTTTTCACATGGCCTCTCACAGACCTGGCACACAGCAGTCACAGAATAAAAACTCACTGAACGAACAAATGACTGTCTAAAGGACAGTTAAGTACCCGTAGAGTAAAAATGGGAAAATAATTTGGAAATGACAGAAACTCCATTGATTCAACCCTTAGGGGTTAAAGGGTTGGTTTTACATTCGACCTACGGATTTGAAACCCCTAACCCCACCACCTGTGCCCTGTTAACATCTTACTTATATAGCCTTTCAAGTAGTTTTTTCTTTTTCCCTTATGGATACATTCTTTTCTTTCTCCCATTGTACAGGAAACAATCAAGCAGCACATCTTAACTTGTGAGCTGCTGTTTTCTTCCTAGCAGTACATTGTGGACATTCTTTTCCAATGTCACTAAGTTTTTTTGGTTTTCAATAGGAGGTAGTAATAGCGGATGACATGGGTAGGCATAAGATCACTACCACGTGAGTTCGAGATGCTAAGAGAAGGGAAACACTGGGAGACATGTGCATTTAATGGGCGGGCAGGAGCTGAAGGACTCACAAGACCCCTAGAAAGTGGGCCAACAAAACATGGAGAAAAAGCATGGAGACACAGTATCACAGAAGTAAAGAAGGAGAAAATTTCAAGGAAGAGGAAGTAGCCAGTGGCCCAAACTCTGCTGAGAGGTTTCAGAAGCCAAGGGCTGAGAGGCAGAATGTGCAAGTTACTCACTTTGTTTTCCCACCTGCCTCAATTCCCTCATGTTCTGAAATGAGGAAAGAGCATCTTGTTCTACCAGCAGAACAAGGGCATTCCTTGCGATGGTGTGAAGATTGTGCTTTGAAAGAACATTGGTTAGAATTGTATTTTGCTGCGTTTAAGACATATCAAGACACCAAGTCTTAACCAAATGGATTTTATTTTGCATAGATAAGGAGAAGTTTTGAGACAAGCCATCAAGAGCTGTTATAAATGTTGAAGATAGACATCAAGGACCCCTAAACCTTTGGCTGTTTATTCCACCGTTCTTTGTGTGTGGGTTTCATCCTCATGATTGCAAAGTGGCTGCCCTGTCTCCAGCCATCATTCCTACCAAGAAGAAGAGAAAAAGACATGCAACATTCTCATATTATTGGAGTCTGTCCATTTTCATCAGAAGCCCCCATCCTGTAGACTTTGCTTACAGGTCATTAGGCCAGATCGGATGCCCTGGCTGCTCCAATGTGCAGAGGAGGCTGGGGATGTGAATATTTTCACCTGAGCACATTGCCAGCCATTACTTCTGGCAAGGGAGGAGAGAAGCCATACTGGAAGCAACCAGCAATATCTTCTGTGGGGTGATTCCATGAGAAAGGTTAGGCGTGAACGTAACAGCATGTAGCCTTCTTAGGTTTATTCCTTTGCTTTGTGAGAGCAAATATTAAATAGTTAATAATTAAAATATTTTTAATTATTAAATATTTAAATTAATATATAAATAATTAAAATATTAAAGCAATCCATTTGATTCTAATTCTAACAGGAAGTCAAGAATAAATCACCATCAGCCCGGGGCTAGTTTTCCTCATAAAGTGCAGGGCACTTAGAAGGACCCATGTGCCCTAAGCCTCTGTGTTCCAGCTCTTTTGGTTTTACTGACAGGGCCCTCCTATTTTTGAAAATTAAATCCCACCTTGCACAAGTAGTTGGAAAAATCCAAGCTCTGCAAGTTGCCAGGAGACCCGAGGGGCTTTACTGGGTGAGCAGTCTGGGGCCTGTGTGACTGAATTTCTCTCTCTGGATGACAGGCATGCCTGAAACCTGTTTAATCCCCAAAGCTGTGTGGAAGTGGGCAGAGTTTCAGCTCTGAGCACAGGGCGATACCCCAACACAGGCTGCGGCAAGTTCTGCGGCAGGGCTCCAGCCAGTTCTGGGAGGTAAAAACAGAAGCCCAACTCTCAAGTACAGAAAAGGGTTTTCGACCTTCCTTCAGTTGGGCGGCCACCCTGCTAGAGCCGTTCCATCTTCTCTGAGAACCCTCTGCCCTCACCCTGTGAAGGCTTTCTCCCCTGGGTCACTATTCTCAGACCCCCGAGCTGCTGGGGGAAGGGGTCTGTGCGCGACAGCCTGTGGGCTCCGAGGCGATCTGGAGGTGCCTGGATGTATGTGCTTTTCCTTCAAGCCTCCGCCATTTTTCTGCCCCATCTCCTGCCTCCCCCCCATTGCTGGAATGATCTCTTTGTTAGCTAAATTGAGCGCATGCCAGATGCCGTTCATCTAAATGAGCAAGTGCTTTCCGGGCCTGGGCCTGATGAAAGAACAGCAGAGCAGAGCTCTGTGAGCGCGCCAAACCCAGGGCTGCCGAAAGGAAAACCGTATTATTTTAAGAGGACCGCGTGTGCCAGCTCATGGTCAGACACCAGGAAGAGGCAGAGTCGTATAGCAGGATCTTCATGCCTGTGTGGCCCTCCCTGCCCGGCACCCTCCAGCTGAAGATGAGAGATGGCTCTGGGGAAATTCCATTCTGTAATTCATTTAAGCAGGATAAACAGAGCTCCTGCTCTGGAAGATTCGGCCCAGAGCACAAGGCGCTCGGAATCTACATGGGGTCTCGCATGTCCATGGGAAACACGGAAGAAAAACCAGGAGCCAGGTGACATGAGTTGCAGCCGGCCCTGACACCACAAGGCCATCGGACCTGAGTAAGTAAGTGACTTCATCTTGGTCTCTCATCTATGAAGTGATTCGAGCTGTGTAGAGCCCTGAGGGCTGCAAAGGCTTTTCGAGTTTCCAGACATTTGATTTAAATTTCATTAAAGTGTTTTTCCAACTGTATATAAAAAAGGAGACACAATCAAATATGACATGTGCCAAATTTTAACCCACTAAAGACTGCTGATGTGTTCATTATAATGCCATATAAACACCTTTTAGTGGGGAAACCTTGGAATAAAGCTGTCTTACCATCTGTCTAATGGAAGAGTATCCTGAGGTTGCAAGGAAAGTTATCTTAAAAAAAAACAAAACAAAAAAACCCAGTGGTTACCATGTGCAACTACTTATCTGAATGCAGATTTTTTTTCTTGTCAATACTGTGCAACCCAACTAGTCCAGAAATAGATCAGATGCAGAGGCAGACCTGACTGTTCCTATCCACCTCAGTTCACTTTGGGGGAATCAAAATAGCCTTATACTCAGAGGATAGCCTATAATTTAACTTCCTTTTAACCTCAAAATGGATTCATAGGAATCAAGTAATGCCCTTATTTTCTGTGTAGGTGTTCTAATATGGCTATTTTACTAAACAGTTTGAAAATCGTTAGAGCAGAGACTGCAGAAGGGGCTTGTTGCTCTCTGAGTTTTGGTGGCTGAGTGCCCAGCTGTGGGTCAGGCAGTTGCCAAGACAGGATTCCTCAGGGCATAGGTGGCAGTGGGCAGAAGAGGTTGGGGGGCTGGTGGCTAATGAAACTTTGCACATATCTATGTTCACTGACAGCCAAGTCTTGGAAGGGGGTTCGGGTCATTTCTAGATTGCTGGAAGTTCAGGAGCCCACAAATGGGCACAGGCAAAGATGAGACCATGGCCTAGACAGGCAGTGAGTACATCAGTCTGGTTGCTACAAACTGGTTATGGGGCTGGGAGTGCAGTGGGAGAAAAGAACTGACACCTGGGGGCTTTTAAGAGAAACCTCCCAGTGGGTAAAGCTTGGTCCTAAGTCCTTGCTGGTGATTTTGAAAAATTATCTGTGTAGGATTCCAGGCAGACTTGCTCTCTATTATGCCAGGAGAACCTTGTTACCTGGGTATTTGATTCCCTTCCCTTGGGAACTAGAAAGAGCACAAATAATCCCCCATCACTGCCCCTTCCTTCATTCAGCTGGCAGTTGATACAGTGGTTCTCCTGGGATAGGAATCACCTGGAGAGCTGGTCAACCTCCAGATTTCTGCTCCCTCTTCCCCTCAGAGATTCTGATTTAGTAGGTTTAGTAAGAGGCCTGAGAATGTGTATTTCTTGCAAGCTCTCAGGTAAGCCTAATGTAGCTGATCTCTGAACCGCACCAAATAGCGCTGATTTAAATAGTGTTGGGACCCTCACTACATTCAGCATGGTGCAGGGTGGCGCTGAAGACCAAAGAGGAAATCCTCAATTGAATAAAGGGAACTGAAAGCCCTCTCTCATCATCACGGTCAATTGGAGATTTAAAGAGAAATCTTCAGTTGGGATCCACAGAGGATGGAGGGGAGAAATTGCAGGGACATGGAGAAATAAGGCAGGGCCCTGGTCTTTGACCTATATTCCATATAGTTGTCTACCCCAGAGAACAAAATGAAGATGAAAAGCAAGTTCAGGTCAAGAGCACACTCTTATGAAATGAGCATGCAAAGTGGGGAGAAAGCAAAAGTGCTGGTAGAGCATTCTCAAAGTTGGGGCGAACAGGCCATGGTTATCTGAGCAGGGTGATGAGGCACTTTCTTGAAAGCTCTGTTGGGAGGAGGGGCGTTCATGTGATGCCAAGAGCAAATCTTACCCCATGGCTGCAAAGAGAACCAGAATTTGTCTATTCACAGACTGCTGACCCCCTCCATTTTCTTTACACTTCTCTTATTATTCCCACAAAGAATACCTTTCTTTGGCCAAAGAGTTGCCATGATATATGCCCGTTCCCATCATTGGTTTAAAAAGGTACTCTATGGTTTAACAGGATCTCATAAGCAGCTGCTGTTCTTTGAGTGAGCAGCAGAGGAAGAAAGGGCTCAGCACAGATATTTTGCCCACTTGGTGGTGAGTGTAGCTCTGTTATTTTCAAATTTGCTGCTAAAATCCCATACCTAATCTTTTGAAAGAGACAAACAGATGTCCTATATAGTTAGGATGCTGTGTGCTGTGGCTACAGTTGGGGAAATCACATGACTCACTTGTATAAACGTAATAAACTATTTTCTTTATCTCATGATGCAGCCATAAGCATGAAAGCATCAAAGTATATGTATTTGTACCTATAAAATCCTCATAACCAGCCAAGCAAAAGGAAAAACTCTTGAGCATTTGGAACTTTAAAAATGCATTTTTGGAATGACCCTGTTGGAATTGAACATTTTTTCTTCAACAGAGTTGGACTCCAAAAAGGAAAACAAAGACTAAGACATAAACCAAATTGCTTTTAAGAATTATCCTGTGGCAAGGTTATTTATTTTACTTGGAAAACCCAACATAGAATGTGTTTGCACTGAATGATCCATATTTACATACGGTGGAGATAGCACTCAACTTGAAAAAAAAAATAGTACAAAATCTCATTGGAAGTCTGTGTTAGGAACTAAGAATACATTTTCTCATAGAAGAAAAATTGTTATACATGGTAGAAAAAATGCAGGATAGGCTCACTTAAGGCTACACAGCCCATGATTAAGCTAACAAGCAGGTCAAAGGATGCTGACCTCCTCAAATAGAGCCTGACCTTATGAACAGGGATTATGGGGACAGGAGATGAGGCAGAGAAAAGTGACATGTCCACCTTTGCTGGGTGCCTGAGTGTTGGAAATGGGATGTTTCATTTCTTCAAGAAAATGCATTTTTGAAAAATGTTTATTTACTTATTTTTGAGAGTGCAGGTAGGGGAGGGGCAGAGAAAGAGATGGAGTCCGAGAGTCCAAAGCAGGTTCCGGGTTCTGAGCTGTCAGCACAGAGCCCGACAGAGGGCTCAATCCCATGAAATGTGAGATCCTGACCCGAGACAAAGTTTGACACTTAACTGACTGAGCCAGGCACCGCCTCAAATAAATGCATTTTTTATGGAGGATCCTGTGTGCCAGACATCATGCTGGACGAAGGGTTATAATGGATAAGACTGAAAGGTCCCTGCCCTTGGGAAGCAAATATTTTAATGAGAGAGGTGAATGGTTTAATCAAGAATTATAAGTGGGAGCTTCTGAAATCCTAGGAGCTCCTGACTCTGACTTGGGATATGAAGGAAGGCTTCCCAGAAGAGGTGCCATCTAATATGAGACTTAAAGGGTGAATGACCTAAAGGTTAGCTAAATGAGTGGGGATCAGAGGGTCAAGGGGAAAAGAAGCCCTCTCCAATCAAAGCATCTGTGTGGACAGAGTCCACAGGACATGAGACAGCAGGCTGATGGGGGTAGGGGGACAATGTGATGGCTCCCGTTTTGGAAATGTTGACTGACAGGTCTGTGAGATCTAGATTATTTCATAGACAGTTGCGTAGGGACTTCAAGCTCAGCAGGGTGGTCTGGGCTGAGAAGACTGACGTGAAAGGCATCTGTATGAGGCTAGCGCGAGGGGAGCCAGTCACCCAGGAAGAGTAGGACTAAAGAAGCCAAGAAAAAGAGCCAAGAAATCAGAAAGAGCTCACCAGGGTCAAGGGCTGTAGAAAGGTCATATAAGCCAAGAACCAAAGTTTCCATTGCATTTTGATTTTGTCATGATGTCACTTGAGCTAGATTGAGGTCACTGGGAAGGCAGCGGAGGTGGGATCCAGCAGGCAGAAGATTCGGCCCCAGATGGAAGGGCAGTGGGAGACGCAGGTAGACTGGGCGGGCAGGGCTCAGGCAGGTGCAGGGGCAAGGGTGGCGTGCAGTGCGGGAGGAGTAGTGAGCAGGTGAAAGAAAGCTAAGTGGAGGAAGGAAAGCGGTCTCCAGTTTTGAGGAGAGCAGAGGGCTCCTCCTCACTTCCCTAAGCCTGCCTCTTTCCTTACGCCTGGAATGCCCACCTGCTTCCTTAATCTTCAAGCTGTGTCCTTCCAGCCCTACCTGCCACTTCACTCCCTTTACAGATCATCAGAATTCCCACTCCTCAGTCTAGCTGTCTAGGTATTAGAAAGGGAGCAACCTGGTTGAAGAAATTTATGCTCAGGTAAGAATGATGGGTGGCTCATAACCGTATCTGAAGTATTTGCCATTCTGTGGAAGGAATCTTGTTTGCCTAACTAAACCTCTACTTCAAGGATCTTCAAGGAGAGGAACAAATGCAGCAGATAGTTTTAGGCAGCAAGCTAGGATAACTATATGGAGTCTGCCTCCAAGGGTACCTTTTTTTTTTTACCCACAACCTGATCCAAAGGACAAATGCCAAGGAAACAGAAAAGTCTGCAGACAAAACTGTGCAGCTTCCTGATGTGGATGGAACAAGATGCCTGGAGCAAATTTCTGCACGCTCTCCAAGCTCTACCTCCTGCAGGCATGAGAATGGCCCTAAATCTAGAGATCAGATTGCTCCTGAAACAACCAATACAATGAAAGCCAGCAACCAGGGTGAATCTAGCACTTCAGCTTCCACTGTCTTAGGCTCACATTAGGTAGCATGCATAAGGTATAAAGCAATGTACCATGACAGTTGGAATTGACCTTGCAGGCAGTGCCCACTGATGACAAGGGTAATAATTTGCAATAAGTCAGCACTAAAGAGCCCTTATTTTTTCATCTGTTACTGCAGTCTGGGGCACTGGAACTGTTAAAATAGGTTGAGGACGCAGAAGTATTTATTCCTCCCAATCTATGAGCTGTATACAAAATGTGTGGGAGTATGTGTGTGCTCCCTGATCCTTTGGGCCCCAGGGGTGCACTAGTACATGGAGAAACTCCAGTTTTAACACCCCTGAATTCTATCAGTTTATGTGTTCAGATATGGAGTTATTTGCATCTTGGATCAGAAACAAATTTTTAAACATATTTTATTCATTGTTTATGTTATTTTTTTCCAGTCATCTAGTTTTATTAATTTTTTTCTTTCATAGTTTATTGTCAAGTTGGTTTCCATATAACACCCAGGGCTCATCCCAACAAGTGCCCTCCTCCATGCCCATCACCCCCCTTCCCCTCTCTGCACCCCTCCTCCGCATCAGCCTGATTTTGTTTTTAAGTTAAAGAAAAACATGCTCATTGGAAGGGGCTTGGAAAACACAAAAGGCTCAAAGACAAAATGAAAGTTATCTCTGATTCCAGTTCCCAGGACTAATCACTGGAGTTTGTGTTGATCCATTTCATTGAGTCTTTCACATTTGTTTTTCTGTGTCTCTGTCTCTCTCTGTCTCTCTGTCTCTCTCTCTCCTCTTTCTGTGTCTCTGTCTCTCTCTGGCTATCTCTCTCTCTCCTCTTTCATTAGGGATCGTATCTCTATATAATTGTGTATCCTGCCTTTTTGACTTAACTAAATCAGGAAATGTAAAAGCAGTAACAGACCTTTATATTTCCACATTTTCTCCCTTATTTCTGTCTGTATCTTTCCCTCTCCCCTTGCCAGTATGTCTTTATTTTGGAGTATTTCCATTTTTATCAAAGTTCAATTCAAAATGTAAAACAGTTTATGCTTTTTGAGTTTTATTTCCTCCCTACACTTGTTAAAATAGACCAGTAAAAAAGAGAAGTTTTCCAGATTATGATAGATCCCCCTCCAACTATATAACTGGTTCAATTTCAAGTCTTAGGATAATGATCTGCCACCATATGTGGGTTATAACTTGAGGTTTGCATAAAAATGTGTCTTGGATTAAGTGACTATGCCACAGTGCTGGAGAACTGGCTTGTTTCTAGGAAGTTAAATATGCCTGACTTTTGCTTGATGCAGTCGCTAGAGCTTTCTGATGAAGGCAAATAAAACAACCAATTAGGACCGTGACTTCAGGTGTGGTCTCTTCCCAATCGAGGTGTGCTCTGTGTTCAAGAAGCTTCTCTACAAAGGAGGCATAATGCCTCGGAAAGCAATTATCTTATTAAAGCCTACACTTGTCTGGGGAGCTGAGGTCAGCCACAAAGCCATTGGAAAAAAGAAGTTGTCTGGCATAGAAAGCAGTTTCTTTGTGGGGTGGGGGGGGCCAGTTTGAACAACTGTGCTTTTGAATCTAGTGACCATCCGAGACCATGGGCCCGCGTAGATTAAACACAGAGCAAACCTCAGGACGTGACCGCTCCCTTTGCCTTCACGTCGCTCCCATTTCAAAACAAAAACAAAAACAGAAATACTTTAAACTTAGCCTTCCAGAGCCAATGCCCTCCCCCCACCGAACTGTCTGTTACTGCTTCTGCTTGGATTATTTTCATTTGGGTTGTGTTTTTCTGACCGAAGGCCAGGCCCTTGTCTTTGTGTATTTGTAAAGTGCCATGTCTACTTACTAGTCTTTAGAAATTACAGACAAAACCAGGAATGCAGGAGACACTGGCAGCTTTTCTGAACTGATACTCTGCCCGAGAACCAGAAGAGAGTACTTTTATAAGGCAATGTTGAAACATTCTAATTTCAAGAAACTAAATTAAATCTACATTAGCTGAAAATGAAACCACTGGCCAAGCGTCTGCCCCCTGCCTGGCTCGCTGTGACGCCATGTTAACAAGCTGTTGTTTTTCGATCAGTGTAAAAGGGGGCACATCCTTTCTGGATGAGCCTCATGACAATTTCATGTCGATGATGGTTGAGTTGAGACTTCATGCCACCCTCTGTCCTTTTTGGTGCCAACCTCCTGGAGATCCAGAAGTTTGTTGGGCATGATGGTTTTCATCTTGTGACATGTATCTGGCTGTGTTCAAGTTGCAGAATTTAGGAACCACAGGAAAGAGAGTCTGTCATTGCAGAGACACAGAAATGTGAATATTTGGGTTCAGTGGAGAGACACTGTGAGGCCAGGTCAGCAGAGCAGAAACAACATGGAGGCAAAGTGGACAAAACAAGATTCCTTCCTTTCTTCCTTCCCTCTGTCCTTCCTTCCCTCCTTCCTTTTCTTCCCTCCTTTGTTCTTTTCTTTCTTCTTTCTTTCCCTGTCTTTCCTTTCCCTTGATGGGATTAGGTACAAAATATGGGGTCTTTAAAATCATTCTTTCTTAGAAATTTATTTCCTATCTCTGTAGAAACAGTTACATTAGATATTCTCTGTCATTTAATAACATACTTGGGAACTAAAAGATCTAAGCACTGTATAAATTCGGCCGATTATGCTAAACCAGCATGTTGGCCTGTATTGTGCTTGTCATTAGCCTGACAAGAAAGACATTTAAAATTGGTACTTTAGAGGGGTTCCTGGGTGGCTCAGTCGGTTAAGTGTCTGACTTCGGCTCAGGTCATGATCTCATGGTTCGTGGGTTCGAGCCCCACATTGGGCTCTGTGCTGACGGCTACTCAGAGCCTGGAGCCTGCTTTGGATTCTGTGTCTCCCTCTCTCTCTGACCCTCCCCTGCTCATGCTGTCTCTCTCTCTCTCAGAAATAAACATTAAAAAAAAAAAAATTGATACTTTAGAAAGCATTTGAGTGTGTTTGTTTGGTATTGATTTTTTTCAATAAAGTTTAATTAGTAAACAACAACAAAAATCTTTGCTTCCCTTCCTTATTTTTCTCTCTCTCACTGCTTTCAACGGAATTTTGTAACATATCATGTCTTCCAATAGATGTGGCTTCAAAAAGGCAGACATAACTTGAAAATGACTTTTAAGATCTCCATGTCATGAACTTTCTTGCTCAACCAAGTTGGTAAAGTAATTCATATATAAGGTGTGGGTTGAACAACAGAAGAGACCTTGAAGGGATTTGTGCCTTAGCGTCCCCCCTTCCAGAGCACAGTGATGACCCCAGAGTCCACAGGGAAGTGGACTGGACTGTCCTAAAATGAGCTGGCAACTTTTGGGCAGCCTATGTCATCAGAGCACTCAACCAGGCCCAGTTAAGGCGCAAGGAGGCCAGGAAACTCTTAGTTGGAAGAAGTGTATTGAATTTAATGACCCAGGCAGGAGCAGAGGTCACTGCACCCGAACTCTGAAACAAAATCATCCCACATGGAACACTGCTGTCTCTTTCTCTTTTAAAAAGCCCTGGAAAATCACAGGCAGAGCCAGAATATAAACTTAGAAATTTTACTTTTCATCTTAGGAATCAGTAACTAAAACATTTAACAACATGCCCACCTCACAAGAATCAGGTTGGAAACTTAACAGTTAAGCTTTCATCACAGATTGTGTTCCAAATATGCACTGTTGAGGAAAAGTAGTTAAAATACACGTTTCCAAACAATTGTGACTACTATAAGAGGGATTTTTATGAGAACATTGTTTAATATAGTCGCATTTCATTTCTAAAAATAGACAAATAACAAAATGACTCACAGATGTTGATTTATGAGAAAAATAGTGAACTATATAAACTGTAATGTATATGAAGGAAGGGAAGGGGCCCTCATTAAAAGCCCTTCCATAAAAAGTGCCTCCTGCTCTCTGACTTCCCAGGAAATTCCTAGTCCTGGCTGGACCCCTGCACGTGACGGACACCAGGACAACAGCTGATGACAACACGGGTGTCCAGTGTAATGCCCTTGGACAGGAGGGAGCACAGGTAAGGACAGATTTTTGGAGCTGGCAATTCTCAATGGATGGTCTACATCAGAATCCCCTGGAATGTGGCTTAAATGCACATTCCCAGGCCTTGCCCCTAGAAACTCAGGTTCCGTTTGAAGCCCAAAATTCTGCACATTGAACTTGAACTCCAAGTCCTTCTGCTGCAGGAGGAACGTGAACGACACTTTGAGAAACGCTCCTCTGAGAGATCCCAGGGAAGCCATTTTCTGGCTGTCAGAATTGTGCCGGCATTTGCCAATTGGGGTTCATTCGGTCCTTCCAGTGGTTCTTATTAATACCTGAGGGAGTCTTTAATACCCACGCTTTGGGGAGCCACATAATACCCAATCCACATTATGGATTGGGTCTGTAAACTGTTTACTATACGATTAACTTAAGCATAATTATATAGATCAGACCGCCGTTAATAGAGAGTGTGGTTCTGGAAACACAACTAATCTCTGCTGAGCTACATTATAATACTGTCAACATCCTCACTGCCCCTCCTGACTCAGCCCCACCCTACTGCTCGCCCCTGGGAGACTGAAGTTCCTGCCCCATTGCAGGCGGCTTTGCCCGTGGGACCTGTCTTGACCAGTGAAGTGTGGGTGGAAGTGGCGGGTGCCATTGTGAGCAGAAGCTTTCCAAGCCACGGTGTGGTTCCCCCCTCCCTTTTGCCTCCACCATGCGAGCAGCATGGCCCACCCGGAAACTGCTCCTTTAGCCTGCACCTGGGCGGGAAACACAGATGGCAGAACCCCCAGGTTCCAGGATGGGAAATAAGCCCGGCCTGCGTGACCTCCCCGAGAGTGAGGAGGTGTTTGGTACTACAGTGTCACTCGGTGAAACCAGCCATGAATCTGTAACACGGCTGCTCATTAGTCCTGGTGAAATACTACAACCGGGTGTGGCTAAGGGAAAGGTCTTGGTCCTCAGTCTGTCTGGAATTTTCTTGTGTCATCTGAATTCTTTGTGTTCCACACCAGTGTGTGTGTTTCCTTTCAATGGCGTAGTGAATATTAACTGCAGAAAATTAGAAGTCATCTTGTAAATGCTCAAAGTTCAGGGTTGAAATACCAAAACTTCATCAACTGTATCTCTGTAAATTAATTCCTAATTGCAAAGAACCTAGGAAGTTCCCTTCATGCCCGATATACTTTGCGGAGTGGCCTGCCACCAATTACAGATGAGCAGGACCACATTCTGTATGTGGGGTTTTGCAGCTTCTCGTCTCACTTTCCGTGCCACACGTGCTGTGTCTCTTAGTGTCTCTGTGGAGCTGTGACAATGAGAAATGGTGTTTACTTGCCTCCACTCTGTGGTAAGAGGGAAAAAGAAATTCCACTTGAGACCATGCTTTTAGAGCTCCAGTACGGGCTTTACATTTCCTGTATAACATTATCAAATATCTCTGTGAAAACTGGTGTTTTATTGTTTAACTACTTCTCGTCTCACTGTGTTAAGCCACTGTCCTTGCGTTATTGTCAGAACACGCCTGTGAGTTCCGAAGGGTGGGAGAGAAAGGGCTGTGCTGTGGTGAGCTCACGGAGAATTTTCCAGAAGCCACACTATCTTACCTCTAGGGCTTCTGGTACCAAGGGACCAACTTTTTTGTTTATCACACCTACATTTTGCCAGGTCAGCTTTCAAATTTTCTATACACCCTGGGGCTAGTTTAAGCATAGGCAAAGGAATTCATTCAAAGATAGTAGTTTGCAGCTTGGCCTTAGACTGGCCTCGTAGCAGGAATTCGAGAATTGGTGGGAGCTGGCCCAAATTCTCACTCTCCAGAGCTCTCTGCAAGTTTCCATGATCTCCACCTTCCCTTGCTCGTCAGCCCCTACGATGCCCACAGCCCCGGAGTCCTGAGGTTAAAGTTCTGGCCTCAAGCACACAAGAAATCTTTCCATTTAGTCTCGATTCTCATGCTCCTCAGTTCAGCAAATAGTTATTGAACACTTACTATGTTCTAGTCACTGTTGTAGGTACTTGGGACATGTGAGGGAATGAAGATCCCTGTGGGGTGGGAGATGGGGGCCAGAATCATGTTCCAGAACTATGGTGGTCAGGGGTCCAACCCTGTAGATCTCAGTAAGAAGAGTCCTTGTCAGCTGGGCAGACACCCCTGAAGGTGACACTTGCACAACCAAAATGAAAATGCCAAATGGGAAAATTCCACCTTTTTAGTTCACCCACATGGACATGATCTCATACGACATTTTTCATTCACACCCCAGCAGTGCGTTGCAAGCCTTGTGCTATCGCTCTTTGTTGGTGCTCTTTACTCAGAGCCAGGTTGGTGCTTCATGCTATTAACTGCATTTCAGAGAAGAGCAAACACAAACACACAGACAAAACAAATGAGGGCACTGCAAGAAAGGAGGTAGATGAAGTCTGTGTTCCTTGGGCACCACTCCTAAGAAATCTTTGGAAACAGATGGATTCCTGAAACATGGTCAAGTGACCACCAGAGTTCACTGCACTGTCCCAAAGCGACACTATTTTTGTAACACATTCTATGCAGCTTTGTTTGCAAAGAGGGGTAGAAATAGATGGTGCCAGGGGCCACTGTTCTAAACCTTACTTCTGCTCCTTGTGGCCACGCGCAGGATTCCAGTTGGAGGTTTACAGAGCTATGACATGAAGAGTTACTTTGTAACTGAAAATATGTGTTTGNCTCTTTACTCAGAGCCAGGTTGGTGCTTCATGCTATTAACTGCATTTCAGAGAAGAGCAAACACAAACACACAGACAAAACAAATGAGGGCACTGCAAGAAAGGAGGTAGATGAAGTCTGTGTTCCTTGGGCACCACTCCTAAGAAATCTTTGGAAACAGATGGATTCCTGAAACATGGTCAAGTGACCACCAGAGTTCACTGCACTGTCCCAAAGCGACACTATTTTTGTAACACATTCTATGCAGCTTTGTTTGCAAAGAGGGGTAGAAATAGATGGTGCCAGGGGCCACTGTTCTAAACCTTACTTCTTCTGCTCCTTGTGGCCACGCACAGGATTCCAGTTGGAGGTTTACGGAGCTATGACATGAAGAGTTACTTTGTAACTGAAAATATGTGTTTGGTTTTGATGTTGGTGAAGTGAAAACCACCTGACCCAGAACCTGCAAGGAGTTGCTTCAGCTCTGCTGTGGAGACAGTGCAGCCAAGAGAATAGAAATGAGGTATTCGCCTGACATTGCGACAGAAGTTGCCGAGAAAATCCTGGAGACTCATTTCACTGGAACATGCACTGACTTCATCAGCTGAAGGGCGGTTCCATTTAGAGAAAGAAGAAAGCAGTTGCGAGCGGTAAATTAGTCCAATGAAGATGAGGATTGCTGACCCTTGTCCCCATAGACACACATGAACCCAGCAACACCCAAAATGCACGTGAGCCTCAGAGATTACTTCACAGAGCATCAGATGAATGCTTTCTAGGGAAGGCAGGAGGAAATTCAGGCAAAGAAGCAGGCAAAGACCTAGAGGCAAGAAGTAATACACACGAACAGTTTGAGGGGCTGTGCGTTATTTCTGGCTCACGCTGTAAGGTAAGGAATCTGAGGAACGATGCTGGCAGAAAGGATCAGTGTCAGCTTTGTAGAGATTTGACCTTGCTCTGTAGATAGAGGAATTCATTGAATGGCCTGATTTGGATTTTGGCTGTTGTTGGGAGACAATGCGAGTTTCTCACCTTTGGTTTTTTTTTTTTTTTTTTCATTTTTT
>NW_027529433.1:8983056-9024599 GCF_008692635.1 Crocuta crocuta
GAGGCAATGTGTGTTTCTCCCCTTTTTTTTTTTTTTTTTTTTGCATATATTGCAAATGAAGTACTAACTGCCCTTTTGTTCTTTCAAGGATGTTTGTTCCAAGAATCCTAGCTTTCAAATCATCCTTGGAAGATAGACATAGTGACTCTCTGGAGCAAAGAGCAGGCAGCTTTGTTTGCAGCCCCTCCTCAAAGATTCAGCTTCCCTTGGGGCGCCTGGGTGGCTCAGTCAGTTAAGCATCCAACTCTTAGTTTTGGCCCAGGTCATGATACCACAGGCATGAAATCAAGCCCGGTGTTAGGCTCTGCTCTGGGTGTGGAGCCGGTTTAGGATTCTCTCTCCCCCACTCCCTCTGCCCCTGCCCTGTTTGCATGGTCTCTCTCTCTCTCTCTCTCTCTGTCTCTCTCTGTGTGTCTGTCTGTCTGTCTCTCTCTCTCAAAAACATAAAAAATTATTCAGCTTCCCTAAGCTTAGGGTTTCTCAGCTGAGACAGAATCCCACTGCGTGGGTAGCATCTGCCTGGGCCACTCCATGTTGCCCCTCCGGTTCTTGGGGAAGCAAGGAGAACTGAGATGAATATGGAGTTCAAGCCGCTTGCTACGCTGGGACTTATTAAATGCTGTGTATCTGACCCAGGAACCTTGTGTATTCTGTCAGCATCCATGAAACTGCTAGAATCCAAGCTAACGTGTTAGCTCACAAGTAGGGTAAATCCTAGAACCTACATGGTTCTCAACAGCTGTATCTTGGTCCAGTGGTATGGAGGCTGTTGCAGTGGTCCAGGTGAGAGATAAATTCCTTAACTAGGACTGTGAAAGTAAGTATGGAGAAGAGGCAATAGATCCCAGAAATATTTAGAAAGTAGAATTGATAGGACTTGTGATGATTGGGATTGGAAGAGTTGGTGAAGGAAAGAGGTCCTAGACGATTCCAGCTTCTGGCTCGAATGTTTGAGTCACCGCTGGAGCTTCTGACTAAGAGAGTGTTGGAGTAGGAATCTGGCTTTGGGAATGGAATGAAGACTTCTGTGTTATACAGGTTGCTAACTTTCGAGGTACTTGTGGGACCTTTGGGTGCTTTGAGGTGCTGATGGCCAGAAGACACCTTAACGGTATGTGTCTGAATCTCAGGGAGAATGCCAGAGCTGTAGAAGACTCAGGAGGCCTCAGCATAAGACTGGTGAGGTAGCCGGCCTCCAAGATGGCTCCTAATGATCCCTGCCTCCTGGTATTTGTTCCCTTGTGTAGTTTGTCTTTCATTATATCAGAACTGGTCTGTATAGGGGCGCCTGGGTGGCTCAGTTCGTTAAGTGTCCGACTTGGGCTCAGGTCATGATCTCACAATTCATGGGTTCAAGCCCTGCGTTGGGCTCTGTGCTGACAGCTCAGAGCCTGGAGCCTGCTTTGGATTCTGTGTCTCCCTCTCTCTCTGCTCCTCCCCTATTCATGCTCTGTTTCTCTTTGTCTCAATAATAAAATAAACAAAACAAAATGAAAAGAATTGGTCTGTATAATCAGTAGAACACAGCAGAAGTGATGGGGTGTGACCACCAAGCTTAGGTCATAAAAGACACTGTGGTTTATGCCTTGATCTCTTTCTTGATCACTTGCAAGAGGGGAAACAGGCTGCCACATAGAGAGGTCCACATGAATGAGCCACTGTGGAAGCAGATCCTCCAGCCCCAGTTGAAACTTGAGAAGACTGTAGCCCTGGCTGACACCTTGACTGTAACCTCCATGAGAGATCTTGAGCTAGAACCTCCCAATCGGGCCAGTCCCAGACTCTTGACTCTCAGAAAGCAACTATAATAGATGATAAATGTTTGCTGTTTGAAGTTGCTAAGTCTGGAGGTAATTTGTTATGCAGCGATAGAGAACTAATACAAGTGGTAACTGACGTTGTGATCTCCTTTCAACTCTCAGCAGATGATTGCCATCCCTGGCTTCATAGAGCAAATGATGCCAGCCTGCCTCCTTTCTTCTTCTAGGGACAGCAGTCATACTGGAGGAAGGGCTTATCTTACCCCCATGTGACTTCATCTTAATTTGTGTCTTATTTCTATCTACAACTGCCGTGCTTCCAAAGAAGGTCACATCCTGAGTTTCCAGGAGGTAAGACTTCAACATCTCTTCCTGGGAGCACAGTTCAACCTATAATGCTGTGCAAAGGAGACTGCAGACCCTTTCTAGCGCTCAGCTTACTGGCTCCCCTGTAGCCGCATCTGACACCACCCCTCACACTCCACTCAGAAGCTCCCCCCACCCCTGCCCCAGCCCTTGACTTTCAGAGCACCATGCTCTCCATCCCGCTGACATGACCACTCCTCAGTCCTCCTCTTCCACCCATCTCTGCCATGGAGTTCTCTGGAGTTCAGTATTTGGCCTTCTTGTCTTCTAAAGCTATACCTATGGCTGGGTGAATTTATAGCCTCAAAAATGCACCAGAACCTCTCTGTTTAGTCTGGGTAACGATTTTGAGTCCCAGACCTGTGTATCCAAATGCCAATGAGATAGAGGAAGCTCAGAAGCCACCTCTCCCAAACTGACCAAACTCTCAATTTTCCCCCCATACTTTTTCCCCCTCTTATAATTCTCTTTCTCTGTGAATTTCTCCACTGCCCCTGGGCCCCCAAGTGAAATCTTTGGAGCTTATTTTATTGTTTTCCTGTCCTGTGCCTGAGTCATATGACTCTTACCTCCTACAGAACTCCTGGATCTGGTCCCCCTAGGTCTCCTTCGGCTTGGATTGGGCCCCCATCGTCTGTCATCAGACCAAAGCCATGCTCTCCTTCCTTGTCTCCCACCCCTGCCATCACTCAGTCTTCTACACTGCTGCCAGAAGGCCCTAAGTACCGATCTCATCTGATCTTCTTGCTTCAAGTCCTCAGCAGGTCTTCTTTGCCTTCAGGATACAGTCCAAAAATTTCTCCATGGCCACAAGGCCTCTCACTAGATCCTGACCCTGGCTGTCCTCTGAGGACCACCCCACACTAATCTCCTAATCTCTCGTCCCTCCCACCACTTAGTCCAATCTCTAGCCACACAGGATGACTTATTTCAGACTTGCAGAGTTTCTTCATGCCCCGGAGGGCCTCTGCCTTCCTCTCTCCTTCTTTCAAATCTTGGAGAGGTGGCCTTGAAAATACACCTCTCATGCCTCCCACTACAAAATAAAATTGTCTTTGTTTGCTGGTAACATATCTGTCTATGTAGGAAATCCCAAAGAATGGATAAAAACAAAAACAAAACCAACCAAACAAAACCCCTTGAAACTGTGTGGCAGAGCATAATGTGACTATACAACAACCTTATCTCTGATTCTTCCTTGTTCACTATTAGGCAGGCTTAGTAACTCATTCTCTGGCCCTTCAATATACTTGTGCAGACCTGTGTTCCAGCACTTACCATACTGTGAGATCATGACTTGCTGACTGGTTAGCAACCCATCTGGTCTGCCAGATCTTTGCCTGCAGGAACAGATATGCTCAGACCCTTCTCTGTCTAGATACTCCACACTTTTCCCAGTGCGTACAAACCCTGAACTGTTGGTTCAGTGTTGGGCGCTCATGAAGAGAGGGCTTCCAAAAAGCCACTTAGTAAAGAACTCATTTATTTCACCTACAATCTTCTTTTTCCTTCCTTCCTTCCTTCCTTCCTTCCTTCCTTCCTTCCTTCCTTCCTTCTTTCTTTCTTTTATGTTTATTTTCTTTTTGAGAGAGAAAAAGACAGAGGGTGCAAGCAGGAGAGGGTCAGAGAGAAAGGGAAACACAGAATCCAAAGCAGGCTCCAGGCTGTGAGATGTCCGCACAGAGCCCGACGCGGGACTCAAACTCACAGACCGCAAGATCATGACCTGAGCCGAAGTCGGATGCCCAACACATTGAGCCACCCAGGGGCCCCTCACTTACCATTTTCCAACAAAAGCTCTTTTTGCTAAAGGAAATGGGAAATGCATATGAGAGTTTGAGAAACATTCTTTTACTTCACTCTTCAGAAACGTCACAATCTGTGCTAGAACCAACTGTGCTAGGAAAGTAGATTTCCATTTGCTGTGTCGAATTGTCTTCGAGATGGCCGGCAAATGATTAGAGGTCAGCCCTCAATGTCTATATGAGAAATAGATGACATCACATCACATCTGGATTCGAACACTGTCTCAGTCCTAATGTCAACAAAAATGGCTTTGATATGATTTCATGCTGTATGGGAAATTGTTGCCAAGTGCCATACAAGATGAACCGTCAAATGGCCTCAAGAAGAGGAATGTGCCAGCAGTAATGAGTCTGTGTTGACGTGGAAGAGCGTCGTGAGGGGAGCTGGAGAAGGGGAGCAGTGGGCCCCACGGGAACAGGTGGTACACGGAGAGTGAAAGTGGAAGGGTGCTGTGTGCAACTTCTTTGGCTGGCCCTGCCCTGGCTGGGGCTCTGAGTCGACAAAAGTGTCTGCTACACCCACTTGGGGATTCACCTTTGCAATTCAAGGTGGTGGAGAGGGAAGAGAAGGCCTGTGTGGGGATCACCCTTGTGAGGGTAAACTACTTTCTAGCAATCTCCCAATTTCCTCTCCATGGTAATTCAGGCCAAAAGTAAGACAATGAATGGATAGTTCTTTTTCTTTAGTGTTTATTTATTTTTGAGAGACAGCGAGAGACAGAGCATGTGCAGGGTAGGGGCAGAGAGAGAGGGAAACACAGAATCTGAAGCAGCTCCAGGCTCTGAGCTGTCAGCACAGACCCCACACAGGGCTCAAACTCACCAACTGTGAGATCATGACCTGAACCAAAGTCAGACACTTAACCAACTGAGCCACATAGGCATCCCTGAATGGATACTTTCTTAGAGCAATAACCTGAAACATGTTACTGTACAACATAATACATTGCCCCACATCATGTCCACTGGAGGTGAACTCTGCGTGTTGGGTAGTATGTCCTGGGGCAGGGATCTTATTCTTTCTGGGAACCATATTACCAATGGCACATAGCAAGTGTTTCATGAATTTTTGGATGAATAAGTTTTATTCACTTTTACCTTCTCTGCAACACACAAATTAAGACTCATTTTTGGGGTGCTTGGCTGGCTCAGTCAGTGGAGCATGTGACTCTTGATCACAGGGTCGTGAGTTTGAGTCCCATGTTGGACCTAGAGCTTACTTAAAAAAAAAAAAAACCTCATTTTTCATTTGTCAACTAGATTTTATCTGAGATGCTTCCCCACACCAGAAGTTTATCAACACCCAGAAATGAAAATTAACTTTATTTCAAAACACAAACACAGTAAACCTGCTGAGTAGAATATGACTCTTCTCCCCACCCAAATATAAATTTTCGTCTTACTCAATTCTTATTGCCTAACGGGTTGGTTTTTCCATTCCCATTGGTTGGACGGTCTGTAGCACACTGCTTGCCTCTTGGTCTGTAGCCTTGATTGAGAGTTAACCCTTTATTGGTAGGTTTAGACACCTATCTTATTCTAGAATTCAGCCCAATTTAAAAACGGATGGTACTGAAATAAATGAATTTTTGGACAGCTTATTCTCTCTTAAGCCCCTAGTCCACCACTTTAATATGTAAAAGGACCTCACATCAAGAAGCCATGGGAGCTCCTTAGAGCCCAATTTAAACTTTCTGTTAGCATCAATTAGAAGGGGTTGTTAATGCGTCTGTACAACACTGATTTATTTAGAGAGTATCATATGTTTGAGAGCTGCCTTGGCAAGGAACTCTACTAAACACAGAGATACACACTCCATGCCCACTGGGCTCACATAAAAGGGAAAAAATACGCAATAGGGGTTTACCTCAGTGGGGTGAGGCTTGATATTTTCCAGATGGTGACACCACAAGTGAGTTCAATAGAAATATCCTTAGAAAAAGATGCTCAAATATTAAATAAGCAATGAATATACATCAAGCCCTGATCTGCTGCGTCTCTTGACATCTGGGCTGGGAGTGTCTCTCGTCCCCAGCTGCAGATGGGGTGGTCTCCTCTGGCAGTGGGAGGCCCCATTAGATTTCCCATTAGGAAGATTATTCTGGCAGGGTAAATTCTAGAACTGGAACACTGTCCACAAATAGACTCGGGACTTTTCTTGGGGTGAGGAAGGGGGAAAGAGAAGAAAGCTGCAAAGGAGAGACTTTTTCTGGTTGTGGGAGTGAAATTGTATGCATCGTGTGTGAAAGATGGGACACTTCCTTCTAAATTTAGACGAAGGTCAGTAAGTCCAACAGTCAGAAAGCAGTAAATGGGGTTGGTCAAAATGGTGCTTATGAAATAGCTCAGAAACATGCTAAGACTCTAGAGAGTCATCAATAAGACAAGAGATCATTGAAAGGGAACACAAGTGAGCTCTTTGGAGGCAGGGACAGGCAAGATGGCTGCCATACACTTTATAAGTCTATGTCCAAGGAAATCGAGGCAATGACCAGAGTCTCGCCATCTTACCTGCTCGGCCACTCCATGTGCATGTGCACACACACTAAGCACCGGCAGATGCCGTTCAGGGGGCCCCAGAAGAGGAGGTGGTGGTGGAGAAGTCCTTGGCCTCCAGCATTGTTGCCCTGGGGCCTGCATGATCCCCTTCCACCCTTACGAAGAAGGCATGAGCCCTCTCTTCCAGTTTTTGGCCAAGTTATATAGGACATTCAAGATAAATGAGTACTGCCAAAATATTGGGTTTGGATATCAGGCACTATCAGCAGATGGTTCTAGAGATGTGTGCTTATGCGGTGCTATCGACTTCTCCAGCCCAGCTCCCCTCAAAAGCAGTGCCAATAAAGTGTTAAGCCTCATCCACATGAGACAGAGCCAGAAATCTTCCAGAATCTTCATACCATCACTGATGAACTGACGTTTTAAATTAAGAAAAAATTTTTTTCTATTTTTAAGTTTATTTCTTTATTTAGAGAGAGCTGAGGGGTAGGGCAGAGAAAGAGAAGGAGAGAAAGAATCCTAGCAGGCTTTGCACTGTCAACGCAGAGCCTGAGGAGGGGTTCCAACCCACGAACTTCAAGTTCATGGCCTGAGCTGAAATCAAGAGTCAGAGGCTCAACCCACTGAGCCACACAGGTGCTCCAACATTCTTTTTATCTTGAGAGAGAGAGAGCAAGAGAGAGAACATGTGAGTGGGCGGAGAAGAGGTAGAAAGAGAAAGAGAGAGAGACTCCCAAGCAGGCTCCATGCTGACAATGTAGAGCTCCATGTGGGGCTCGATCTCACAAACCATGAGATTATGACCTGAGTGGAGATCAAGAATCTGATGCTTAACCAGCTGAGGTACTCACACACCCTGATGAGTTGACATTTAAAGACCCATTAAAATGTCTTTAAAACCCTGACCTCTAGCAGTATTTCCCAAACGTGCCTTATGATGAAAATTACTGGGGGGCACAAAAGTGGCTCAGTAGGTTGAGCATCTGACTCTTGATTTCCACTCAGGGAATCTCAGGGTGGTGGGATGGAGCCCTGCATCTGGCTCCATGCTAAGCATGGAGATTCTCTCTCTCTTTCTTTCACACTGCCCCTCTCCCCTGCTCACTCACTCTTAAAAAGAAAAAAGAAAAGATGAAAATTACCTGGACTGCTTCTTAAGCCACAAATTGCTGGGCTCCAACCCTAATCTAGTGAAACAAAATTTTCTACAAAAGAGACATGGTAATCTACATATTTTACAAATGCTCCAGGTGACATTTAGCATCAGGGTTCTCAACCCTGAGGAGTTTTGAATAATGCCTCTACCCAAATTCAGTGCTTTGGTGGTCCAGCAGTTCATTTGTGGGACAGGGCCCAGCAATCGGTGTGTTTTCCTTAGGTGATTCTGAGAAGCAGTCATGGGTTGCTCACATTATTTGCCTTAGCTCCACTTGCAGGCTGTGGGGTCAGATTTCCTGCATTTGACTCTGGGCCGTGTGGTAGCTTGCTACCTGCATGGATCCAGGCCATTCATGTAACTCTCCCAAGCTTCGGTCTCCTCAACTCTAATGTGGGAGCAATATGACTTATTTCCTATGGTTATTCTGAAGATTAAAGAGATAATCGTGTACAATACCTGGCACATTGCAAGCACTCAGTAGATTTTAGCTTTATTAATTTTACATGCGCTGCTGTGTTGCAGAGAACTGGGGACACAAAGATGGATAAGATGTGACCACTCTGCCATCAGGGAGTGTGCCATCTCTGGGGAGAGGCATTGCCTTGGGAGCCATATGAACAAAGTATGTTGAGCTCAGAAGGGCTGGTCAGTTTCACTCGCTGAAGAAAGCAGCATCAGGACCATGCACAGGAGGTGACGTTTGAAGAACGAGGACTATCTAGCTTGACCGAGAAGGTGACAGGTAGGCAATCCCAGTAGAGAGAGCAAAATAGGAGAGCAGAGAGGGTGCATGGTGTCTCTGGAGATGGTGTTTGAGAGTGGTTTGGCTTAGGGTTCAGGAGATACTCCTTAGAGGTGGAGTAGAATCCAATTTTGAAGTCCCATTAAAGTTGTACTGAGAGTTTTGTTCTTTGGTCACTAGGAGAGGATTTGGGTTTGATAAGTGATGTAACTAGATCTCTGTTTTAGAACCATAATCCTGACAGAAGCAGGCAGGATGAGGAATGCCGAATGGGGCATATGGGAGGCAGCGGAGGTCTGAAGGGGAAATTTTATTAATACATCCAGCCTCTATCCTGGAGTGCCTACTGCTGCCGGCTCCTAGATGCTGATCTACAGTGGTGAATAGGCCAGGGTCACTGCCTCCACCATCAGCAGGTTATCCAGATGTGTGATGGGGAGGCCTGCTGGGGACAATATTTCTTCCTTGGGAGTAAAGTAATCCAGATAAGACTAACACATCAGAAGAAGGGGGAGATTATATAGCATCACATGGCACCAAGGGGATGCGCATGGGTGACCACAAATCAGTGGTCCCCATTCATTCAAAGGCTCCCCCTGATAAGGAAAGTCTGTGAACTAGTTTCAATTCTTTGAAAAGCTGAATATAAATATGTACTACATGATCCGTAATAAGAATGCAGATGCTAACTATGTCATCTGTATGTGGCTGTGTAACAAACTACCCCCAAACTTAACAACCGCTGACCTAAACAACCATGTTACTGTATCTCACATCATGTGGAATTTAAGCCGGGCTTGGCAGAGCAGTTCTTCTACCTCATGTGCCATTAACTGAGGTCATGAGACAGTGTTCAGCTGGGGCTCATTCTGGCCTAGCGACTCCAAGATGGCTTCATTCACATGCCTGGCACCTTGATGAGAACAGCTAGAGGCTGGGCCCTGCTGAGCCCCTCATTAGACTTCTTCCGTGGCAGCTGATAGTTCCAAGAGACCTCCAGGAGAAAACCGCTGGGAGAACTTGCATTGCATCACTGTGCTGCATTCTGTTGGTCAAAGTGTCACAGGACAGCCCAGATACAAAGGGAGGGGAAATGAGAAGATTATCACAGGATGTGCAGCCGTCTTTAATCCAACCCATCAGATAAAACTGGTTGTCTCTTTGCCTTTGCAAGCTGGGATTGGAGCTCCTGGGTGGCCTAGTCGGCTAAGCATCCAACTTTAGCCAGGTCATGATCTTGTGGTTCGTGGGTTTGAGCCCCGCATCGGGCTCTGTGCAGCCTGGAGACTCCTTCAGATTCTGTGTCTCCACTCTCTATATAGCTCCCCTGCTCCTACTCTGTCTGTCTGTCTCTCTCTCTCAAAAGTAAACTTTAAAAAAGTTATAAAAGCTGGGAACATACTGTCCTAAATTTTAATCTAAGTTACATAACCCTAAATTATATAAACATAAGACAGTATCAGCAGTAATGTCTGATTAATTCAGATGGACAAAATTTATCAAAACATGAGGTCCTTGGAAATATAATTCCCCACCATGGCATACCAGCCCCTGCCTATCTCCTCACAACTTGTGCTACTTCTCTCTCACTGTGGCCCAACCAACATACCTTCTTTTAGTTCATTGATCTCTCCAAGCTTTGTCCCACAATAGGGCCTTTGCACATGCCTTCTTTTCTTGACCAGCCCATCTAGGTAGTCTCCTCATACAGTCTACAATCTCAAGTCATTCTCTAAGACTGCCCTATTTATGCTCCTCTTAGTGTTTATCACACTTCTCCATTCCCCGCCCTCCAGGATATAATTGCACACAGGTAAGAGATTTACCATTCAACTCCTTGCTATATCCCCAGAACCTGGCACTGTGCCTGGCCAGAGCAAGCACTCAATAAATATTTCTTGAATCAATGATCCTCTGTCTCAAGCATCCCTATAAGTTCTGCCATCACGTGTCAGGAACAGAGGAGGAGACTGCCAAGTTGGAATGATACCACTCATGGCTTGCCAGCGACCATGATGGGGGTGCTGAGCCCTGATCATTGGCCCACAGAGGTTGCAAGTGAAAAAGACTCTTGGGAAATGCTATCCGAAATGTCAAACTGGAAGTTGGGCATTTATAAGACATAACACATGGCAAAGCTCCTCACATACCCTATGCCTGCCTACCCCCTGTTGTCATCCCTGTGTTGTCCCATGGACTTTTGAAGTCTGGGTGATTTGGTGTGATGCTGAAGGAGTGGGAACTGTTTTGTAGCCTGGACTTGACATTTGGAATATGGAGTTACCTTCACCTGAATCAGTTGGGTTATGCGAGAAACCTACGTAAAGAACTTAATACTATGAACAAGCAATCTCACAGGCATTTAGAACTAGCAAAACCAATGTCATCTGGCCATTGGGGTCTGAACCAGAAAATAAAATACTGGGGCTCCTCCCTCCTACGCTGGCCCACTTCTCAGCACAGGGCAACTTCTACTGTGTCCTGTGGTTGGCCACCCCATGACTTCTACTGGCATTTGGAGTGATTCCAGTTCTGACTTCATATGACCTTTTGTCCATCACCATCCATTACCAGGCTGACTCAGTCTCTCCCTCCAAATGCAAATGCTCTTGGGAGAGGACTGTCTCGGCAGGCTTTTAAATGAACTCCCCACTAGGTCATGTGTCTGTCCTGGGCCCAATCATCTCAGGGCAGATCTCTGAGTATGAGAGGCAGCCATGGCTAGGAGTGCAAGCAGGGTTGCGGGGGTGGGGAGAGGGCAATGGACCAAATAAAACAAAGTTCTCTTGAATGCAACTCTTGTACCACCTCACCTCCTGTTGTACAGCTAAAAACCGCCTCAATGATGTGAGAAGAAAGTAAAAATAGCATTACCATCATTTGAGAACAGTTCCCAAATATCACCCAGATTTAATAAATCCAGTGAAGTCTTAGTTTAAAATAGTAACTGAAATTTATGATTCAACTGCCTCTAATCCAAGCAAGTCCCATTTAACCTTCTAAAACCTCTTTAAGACTATTTATCCTAAAATATCTTTAGACTCCCTGAATCACTCAAATAGAAACAGGCCAGGTAACATGTCATTTGCCTTAAATATTACATGAACTCTAAGTGATTTTTATGTTTGAATTTTAAAACGAAATATATTGCATTTTTACATGTATTTGTTCAGTATGCCTATAGATTGTGTGGTTTTGTTGCGTTAACTAAAAGCTTAATAATTGAGTCTGGCAACGAGTCTTTATAAATCTGTTTCTTAAAAACCACCTTCCAAAAGAATGAAGTTACACATCAAGTTAAACCAGAAAGACACAGTCACAGGGTTCAGGGGATATACAAAGCTGAAGGGTGTCCTAGTTTCTGCTTCCTTAAATTCACAGGAAAAATAAAGGCAGTTATTAAGAAGGAGCACTTTGGTCTGGAAGACTACATAGTAAAATGTCAGCATACTTTACCTGATTCAAAATGAAACCTCCAAAGTGTACAGCGGGGTGCCTCTCTCAGCTCTCACGCACTTCCTGGAGCATGAACTGTGACAGAATGTCCCGAATGGCAAATGGCAGCACACTCTCACTACTAATCAACTCCTGGGAAACTCACCATCAATCACCATTCCACCACCTTGACGTGGGTCTGATGAGTAAGCCAATACTCAGGAAAGGGGGCAGTAACCAAAACAGAGAATAGCGTGGCTGGGGGGAACACGCTTTGGAGTTATACAGGAAGTGTAAATCTGTTTTGCTACTTGCTGGGTGTATTTCTGGAAAACACCTTCCACATAGGAGGTACTCAATACCTGGTAGTCATTACCATGAAAAGGCAAACACAGAGGTAGTCCCAGCAGGGTCCCAGCGTTGTTTAAATTAACACCCTTTGGATAATGGCTTCTGTCAGGTTGTCAGGTGGCTGTATGCCTGTGCCAAACTTCTTCAACCCAACTGGTGTCTTACAAGCACAGAACGCTTCCTGCCTCTGAGTCCTCTTCACTTCCACCCAGTCAGTGATCCTTTTTATCCAAATGCTTTCCCACCCGCCCATCCACCATCTTGTAAGACTCAACCCAAGCCACATATCCAGTGGTGTGCTGGTATCCAGCTCTCCAAAAAGAACCCCAGTTAAAGAGTTTGCTGATTTCCATAGTGTACTCTCATCTGGGCTGATTTCAAGCTACTGAAGATTTAACAACTGGCTAACAGAATTCTTGAATATTCTCTTTAACCGTAGACTGTGCATTATGACTTAATTTCCAAGAGGACAGTATGGAAAGAGGAGAGAAAGAGTAACTGTACAGTGGGGAAACCTGACAAACACTATCTCAGGAAGGTATCAAGGATACCAACAAGGATAATCCATGTTGATTGTATATACCTTTGATATAATGTGATGAAAATGGCCCTTTAACTCTGTGGTCTTCTTCCAAAAAATGTAAAAGCCCTCATTAACCATGAAAAAAACGTCATGTGAATCTCAGTTGAGGGACATTCTACAAAATACCTGATCAGTACTCTGCAAAATTGTCAAGATTATCAAAACCAAGTGAAGTCTAAGCAACTGTCATAGTCTAGAGGTGCCTTAAGAGAAATAACAAAAAATGTAATGTGGTATCCTGGATGGGAACCTGAAATAGAGAAAGGACTTTAAGTAAAGACTAAGGAAATCTGAATATAGACTTTAGTTGTTAATAATGTATCAATATTGGTTCATTCATTTTAAGGAACGTATCATATTATGTGAGACCTCAGGAGCAGGTAAAACTGGATGCAGAGTATATGGGAACTCTGTGCTATCTTTGCTTTTTTTTTTTTAATCTAAAACTGTTCTAAAACAAAAAGTTGATTTTAAAAACATTCTTAAGTATTTTAACAGTTGGGTCTCAGAGGTTAGACCTCCATTAGATCCCCTGGCTTCAGCTGAGCCTTGCATCTCGCCAGGGCATGAGACCCTGGAGAGCGGAGCCCAAGCTGTACTCAGCTGTGTGGCCCCAGAGATCCAGAGTAAGTGCCCTAACTGTTGAGTCCATTCTCTAAACTGAAAAACACCTGGGAGTATCTAACCAAGAGCATTCAGCTTAACTCTCCTTTTTCCTCTCCCCATTTGATTTCTCCTGATCAAGCATTTGGTGTGTAGCATAGGAGTTAATAATGTGGTTTCTAACTAGAATGTCGAGCGAAAGCCCAGCTCTCTTGCTTCCTACCTGTGTGGTCTTGAGCAAGTTATATAATCTATGAGCCTCAATCTCTCTGTTCATACAATGGGAGTGGTAATGATATCTTCAGCATAGGTTTTTACAATGACTAAATGAAGGAATCCACGTAAAGTGCTAGTAGTTGGTGCTATTATTCCGTTGCCGCCATCCATACCCTTACCTGAGCAGAAAGGGTTTTTGCCTAAGTGACTAACACACTTTGGGCTCTTGGCTCAGCTTCATTCTGCTTTGCTCGAGCTAACTCTTTTTGCTAACACTGGTATCCTGACTTGTCCCCCCATTCAATCAATATCTAGGCTCTGGGCATTCTCTTTGAGACATCTTTGAACCTGCAGACTGCCAGCTTCCCTTCTATTTTAGTTTGAAATCACCATGAGGCATGAATTGAGGTGAACTGTCACACAAACCTGTCTCCGTTTACTCACGAACCCAAATATTTAGATTCTAAAGGAAGTGTGACTTTTCCTTGCTGTCTCTCTTTTTAACCACCTTGGAGGAGTGGGGGAATGAAGAACCTCACAGAAGACAGGAATCCCAAAGAAACAACTTTAGGAGCTGCGATGAGCCAGAAATTCAATATATTTAGGGCTCCCTTGTGAAAACACAAAAACAAAAATAAAAATGCCTCCCACTGCTTCAACAGCTCTATTCCTCTGATGCCCCCCACCATCCTCTTTACAAACAAATGGAAAAAGCCAAGTGTTGATGACAGTCGCTGGGGGGTTCTAGTATGTCCCAGTAAAGGAGAGGAATGCTCTTTCACAAAAGATGAGCTTTGTCTTGACTGACAAGCCCTTAAAAACAAAAACCACAAGCAACTCTGGTGTGTGCGTGTGCGTGTGCGTGTGNCATGAAAAGGCAAACACAGAGGTAGTCCCAGCAGGGTCCCAGCGTTGTTTAAATTAACACCCTTTGGATAATGGCTTCTGTCAGGTTGTCAGGTGGCTGTATGCCTGTGCCAAACTTCTTCAACCCAACTGGTGTCTTACAAGCACAGAACGCTTCCTGCCTCTGAGTCCTCTTCACTTCCACCCAGTCAGTGATCCTTTTTATCCAAATGCTTTCCCACCCGCCCATCCACCATCTTGTAAGACTCAACCCAAGCCACATATCCAGTGGTGTGCTGGTATCCAGCTCTCCAAAAAGAACCCCAGTTAAAGAGTTTGCTGATTTCCATAGTGTACTCTCATCTGGGCTGATTTCAAGCTACTGAAGATTTAACAACTGGCTAACAGAATTCTTGAATATTCTCTTTAACTGTAGACTGTGCATTATGACTTAATTTCCAAGAGGACAGTATGGAAAGAGGAGAGAAAGAGTAACTGTACAGTGGGGAAACCTGACAAACACTATCTCAGGAAGGTATCAAGGATACCAACAAGGATAATCCATGTTGATTGTATATACCTTTGATATAATGTGATGAAAATGGCCCTTTAACTCTGTGGTCTTCTTCCAAAAAATGTAAAAGCCCTCATTAACCATGAAAAAAACGTCATGTGAATCTCAGTTGAGGGACATTCTACAAAATACCTGATCAGTACTCTGCAAAATTGTCAAGATTATCAAAACCAAGTGAAGTCTAAGCAACTGTCATAGTCTAGAGGTGCCTTAAGAGAAATAACAAAAAATGTAATGTGGTATCCTGGATGGGAACCTGAAATAGAGAAAGGACTTTAAGTAAAGACTAAGGAAATCTGAATATAGACTTTAGTTGTTAATAATGTATCAATATTGGTTCATTCATTTTAAGGAACGTATCATATTATGTGAGACCTCAGGAGCAGGTAAAACTGGTTGCAGAGTATATGGGAACTCTGTGCTATCTTTGCTTTTTTTTTTTAATCTAAAACTGTTCTAAAACAAAAAGTTGATTTTAAAAACATTCTTAAGTATTTTAACAGTTGGGTCTCAGAGGTTAGACCTCCATTAGATCCCCTGGCTTCAGCTGAGCCTTGCATCTCGCCAGGGCATGAGACCCTGGAGAGCGGAGCCCAAGCTGTACTCAGCTGTGTGGCCCCAGAGATCCAGAGTAAGTGCCCTAACTGTTGAGTCCATTCTCTAAACTGAAAAACACCTGGGAGTATCTAACCAAGAGCATTCAGCTTAACTCTCCTTTTTCCTCTCCCCATTTGATTTCTCCTGATCAAGCATTTGGTGTGTAGCATAGGAGTTAATAATGTGGTTTCTAACTAGAATGTCAAGCGAAAGCCCAGCTCTCTTGCTTCCTACCTGTGTGGTCTTGAGCAAGTTATATAATCTATGAGCCTCAATCTCTCTGTTCATACAATGGGAGTGGTAATGATATCTTCAGCATAGGTTTTTACAATGACTAAATGAAGGAATCCACGTAAAGTGCTAGTAGTTGGTGCTATTATTCCGTTGCCGCCATCCATACCCTTACCTGAGCAGAAAGGGTTTTTGCCTAAGTGACTAACACACTTTGGGCTCTTGGCTCAGCTTCATTCTGCTTTGCTCGAGCTAACTCTTTTTGCTAACACTGGTATCCTGACTTGTCCCCCCATTCAATCAATATCTAGGCTCTGGGCATTCTCTTTGAGACATCTTTGAACCTGCAGACTGCCAGCTTCCCTTCTATTTTAGTTTGAAATCACCATGAGGCATGAATTGAGGTGAACTGTCACACAAACCTGTCTCCGTTTACTCACGAACCCAAATATTTAGATTCTAAAGGAAGTGTGACTTTTCCTTGCTGTCTCTCTTTTTAACCACCTTGGAGGAGTGGGGGAATGAAGAACCTCACAGAAGACAGGAATCCCAAAGAAACAACTTTAGGAGCTGCGATGAGCCAGAAATTCAATATATTTAGGGCTCCCTTGTGAAAACACAAAAACAAAAATAAAAATGCCTCCCACTGCTTCAACAGCTCTATTCCTCTGATGCCCCCCACCATCCTCTTTACAAACAAATGGAAAAAGCCAAGTGTTGATGACAGTCGCTGGGGGGTTCTAGTATGTCCCAGTAAAGGAGAGGAATGCTCTTTCACAAAAGATGAGCTTTGTCTTGACTGACAAGCCCTTAAAAACAAAAACCACAAGCAACTCTGGTGTGTGCGTGTGCGTGTGCGTGTGCGTGCGTGTGTGTGTGTGTGTGTGTGTGTACACGCACAGATAGGTGGGAGGATAGCTCCCAGAGCTATCCAGAGTCTGGATTTGATTTGCAGTATTATCTTAAATGTTTTGAGAAAAATTTGAGGATTTGGTGGATATTTGAGAATTAAAAGTTTTATTTGAGAGACATTTAAGGATTAAGAGTTGTTTCTTTTGTAAAGCATTTAGGGCAGACTCTGTCCCTAGCTCCTTTCCTGAGTCTTCCTTGTTTCTGGGAAAGTTCAAAGTTCTTTAAAAGAGCAATTTGCTCCTGAGATTCAGGAGTGGTGAAGAGTACGGTCTTAACTGTAAAGAAAAGAAAAAGACAAAGGAAAAATTTGCAATACTGTTTGAAATTCTTGCTCTAGATGACCATATCCTCCACTCTGAAATTTGAAGATTCTGTATGTTGTATACATATTTTTAAAACATCATACTAACTTTTGGACTATGTGGGACAAAAGTTTTAAATTTTTTTATTTAATGAAAGTGATTGGTATTTCATTTTAGAGTTAACTTTGCTTACAAAGGGGCTCTACATCTTTGTAAACATCTTTGTGTGTGTGTTTCTGGTCCTATAAATTGTTCATGTTGTTTTTCACATATGTATTTTGGAGTTTTATGGGGGTTTCTTTCTTAGCAATTCATAATTCTCCCCCTTTTTTAAATCATGAAATATTTCAGACATAAGGAAAACAACATATATTTAGAGCTTCTTGATAGATTTCCCAGATCCTACCTCCCACCCCCTCTTCCAGAGATAACTACTTACACTTGCTGTATATCTTTCCTTTCCACATTTTAATATTTTTAGTCTTTGGTTATCTCTCTCTCTTTCTCTCTCTCTCTCTCTCTCACACACACACACACACACACAGTGTTGATAGTAATGGTTTTTATATTTTATCTGAAAGATAATATACTAAACTTAGCATTCTGCCAATGGCTCCTTTTAAGCTCAATGTTATATTGCTAGATTTATCCATTTTGATTAACTGTGAGATCCAGTTCATTCATTTAAATGGCCAAATTTAATTCCACTGTATGAATATACCAAACTATGTTTTTCATCTGAGGAGCTCTTTATCTGATTATATATATTAACCCTATTTCTGGTTGGGTTGGGTACGTGTGTGCCCCCCACAAATGTGTTTCTCCATGTCTGCTTACTTAAAGTTTTTTTATTTATACAGAGGTATAAACTTTTTATGGAGTTAAATCTGTTGATGTGTTTTCACTCTAATTTCTTCTCTTGCTTCAAACTATACAATGTGTTCACCCTTCCAAAGAGCTGAGATGTATTCATATTTTCTTGTACTTTTTCTGTGATTTTTCTTCTTTTTTTAGTTTAATTTTTTGGTTACACTTACAACTAGGGAGAGAGGTTTGGTACATAAAATACTAGTACATAAATTCCCCTCTAATAGAGTAATCTAGGGGTGCCTCGGTGGCTTGGTTAAGCATCCAATTTTGGCTCAGGTCATGATCTCATGGTTCATGGGTTCAAGCCCCACGTCAGGCTCTGTGCTGACAGCTAGCTCAGAGCCTAGAGCCTGCCTCAGATTCTGTGTCTCCCTCTCTCTCTGACCCTCCCCTGTTCACGCTCTTTATCTTTCTCTCCCAGAAATAAACAAAACATTAAAAATTTAAAAAATAATAATAATAATAGAGTAATCTATTGTCCCCACAAGGCTTAGTAAATTATACAGATCTTCGGTTATAACTCTTTTATGTCATATATTACATTTTTATGTATGATAAGATTTATTTGGAGGCATTCTATACTATTTAACTGATATCTATGTTTAGTGTTACTTCAATATGTGGATCTTATTTTATTATTATTGTTTTAAAATATATTTTCAGAGCTGACAGCCCCCATTTTTTCTCTTTCTCAAAATACTTTTTGGTATTCTTACCCATTTATATTGCTTATTAATTTTATTAAGTTTCATAGAGTTTCCAGGAAAATTGTGTTGGATTTCATTTCTCTGGGCTTAGGTTAAAACTAACCATTAATTTGGGGGAGAATTGACATTTCCTCTGTTTTACTCTTTACTCCAAGGTAATTTCCAGTTAATTCCTTTGTCTTTTCTTTTTAGACAGTTGTTTACCAAAACTGACTTTTTTTCTGATGAAATATTTATTCATCTTGTTTTTAATCATCTTGTAGTATCCAAAATTTCCAAAATGATATTAATGTTATTGAGGACAACTTTGTTCTGGACTTTCATGTGAACTTGTCAGGTGCATCTTTGCATAAATTGGAATATTGGCCTAAGAATGTTTCCTTCTCTTCTGTTGTCCTTCAATACTTTTATGTGAACCTCTCTTAAAATCATCATATTTTCTCTTAGCGACTCTTTTTTTATTTAAAAAAATTATTTTATTTTATTTTTGAGAGAGAGAGACAGAGCGATCAAGGGAGGGTCAGTTAGAGAGGGAGATACAGAATCTGAAACAGGCTCCAGGCTTCGAGCTACCTCTCGAACCCACGAACCATGAGATCATGACCTAAGCTGAAGTTGGATGCTTAACCGACCAAGCCACCCCGGCACCCAGGGACTCTTAATAACATACATTTATATTACGATATTTAATATATTTCTCTAAATTGTAATGTCCTTGAATTTTTGGATAAATACATTTTATGCATTATTTTTGTATTCAACATATAATGTTCAATTCTGTTGCCCAATTTTTGCATTTTCAAAATATCAATAGTTTTTGGTTTGTTTATATGTATTGGGTTTGATATCAGAATTGTGTTTGCTTCATCAAATAATCTGGGTAGCTTCACATGCATGTGGTGGGACATCAGTCAGTGTGACGGTGTGGCTTCCTTTTGCCAGAGTGACCTGTCTTACTGGTGAGTTTTGGGTAGAGCAGGACCCTGCCTCCTACCCTCCTCTTGGGAACCAGCCTGCCCACAGAGAACATGCCTTCTGATCTACAAGTTTTGGCCACACATTTTATGGGGCAAGTTTCATGTGGGGAGCATATGGGAATCCAGTGGTGCCTGTGGCAAAGGATGTGGATCATTCTAATTCTAGTGTTTAGTCTTGAAAGATCCAAGCCACCTCCTTCAGTATAGCATTTATTAGCAATAGCGCTGTAATTTTTATTTCCATGTGTTTAGTTTCCTTCCTTATCTCTCAGTTCTGACTTCTAGTGAGAAAGGAGTGTTATAGATTGGGGCTGTTCAAACCCCAATAGTCCAATATACATTTAAAAGAAATTCTTTTTTTTTTTGAGAGAGAGAGAGAGAGAAAGTATACAAGTATGCATTCAGATGGGGATGGGGCAGAGGGAGAGAGGGAATCTCAGGCAGGTTCGACACCCAGTGTAGAGCTTGAAGAAGGGATTGATCTCATGACCATGAGATCATGACCTGAACCAAATGAAGAGTTGGATACTTACCCAACTGAGCCACCAAGGCACCCCTAAAAGAAATTCTAAAATGAGAATAAAATGGATGGAGGAAAAATAATATCAAAAGATAATGGATAGTGAGGGTTGCACATTTCTGTGAATATACCAAAATCATTAAAGGTACATTTTAAATGTGTGAATTTTATGGTATGTAAAGATGAAGATGGTTTTTAAAAAATCATGGCTGAAAATGTTTCACAAGTAATGGAAGTCACTGTTTCAGAAATTACAGTATAAATCAACATGAGACCTCCCCAGCCATATCATAATGAAAGAGAGAAACTCTTAAAACACAGAAAAGATCTTAAAAGCTACCAGAAAAAGAACAATGGATAATCTAAAAAAAAAAAAAAAGTATGGCAATTAGGTTAGTGTACTTCTCAACACAAGCCAGAAGACAACAGAATAATACCTGCAAAGTGCTGACAACTAGAATTCTATACCCAGCTAAACTATTGGGTCAAAAGTCAAAGTGAAATAAAGTCCTTATTCCTCTTATCTATTTTATTCACTACATCTCTCTGAATTCAGTAAGCCCTTTTACCTAGCAGGACTTCTGTTCTATTCATTCTGGCACCTTTTTCCCTGCCTTTCATACCCTGATATCCTTCTCTCTTCCCACCTTACTCAACCAGAATTCCTCCATGTCATCATCTCTTTCTTCTTAGTTCTACTTACTTGGCAAAACCATGATCTTACTTACATCCAACTTTCCACCTACTCTGAGCCTACAGAAGGGAGACACAACCAATCTGACTGGCCTGTTTTAAATTCAGGACCACTAACCCCAAGTGAGTACTTGATTCTTCCTGGCTGACACTCTATTTCTCAGTTCATGTATCTCGTATTATCATATTTGACTTTTGTATATATTTCCCTTTGTTCTCAAATTCCCAACACCTCTTCCCACATCTTCACTCACTGAAAACTTTGCTTTCCACTTCACTAAGAAAATTAAAACAATCAGAGGAGAATTTCCAGATTCCCAATACTACTTTTGCCCTCCTCACAACATATGAGTCCACATATTCTTTCTTCTTACCTGTTACTATTCATGACCTAGCCCTGCTTCCATCCAAAGTCAATCTCTCAACTTCAGAGCTAGGTATTAGTTCTTCTTGTTTACCTAAGGCTAGTAAAGGACATCTCTCCAGCAACCTCTCCCTCTCTCTCTCTCTCTCTCTCTCTCGGATCATTCCCAATATCACATAAACATGTGGTTATTTCTTCCATCTTGAAAGAAAATTTGTTGACCCCACTTGCCCCATCAGCTTCCCCTAGTTACTCTGCTCATCTTTATGGCAAAATTCTTTGAAAGAGTGTCTACATTCACTTCAGTTCTTTTCTGTCCATTCTCGTTGAAATGCAGATTTTCATCAGGTTTGCATCCACACCACTCCACTGAAACCGTCCTCTTCAAATCCTCTAAATTACTAATTTCAACATATTTGTACTTGATCTTCCCACAGCATTTAGACACAGTCAGTCACTCCCTCCTGTTTGATACCCTTTCTTTACTTGGCTTCTGGGATGCTTCATTCTCTTCCTTACCCCTTACATCACTCTTCATTGCTCAATCGCCTTAGCTGATTCTTCCTATTTTCCCTAACTTCTCAATATTGGAGCACTGCCACTGCTTAGCCTTGCATCCCCTTCTCTTTATCTATGCTTATTCCTTCATTGTTCTCACTTAGTCACATGGCTCTACATGCCATCAATATTCAACAATTGACAAATTTCTATTTCCAGACTATACGTTTTCCCTGTGTCTCAGACTCACATATCCAACTGCCTAATAGACATCTCCACTTGGATATCGAGGAGAAACCTCAAATTTAACATTATCACAAGTGAAAGTCTGACCTTCTCCCACCAACCTATTCCACCGTGGTCTTCCTCATCTCAATCGGAAGCAATGTCACCTTTTGGTAGCTCAACCCTAAAATGTTATAGTCTGAAACTCTTTTCTCCTGTGTTCCACATCTCATCCATTAGGAAATTCCTGTGGCTGTACCTAAAAATATATCTAAAATCTGACTATTTTTCACTACTTGCACTGCTACTACCCTGCTCAAAGTTTCTTTCTCCCACTTGGACTCCGATAATTGCCTCCTGCCTGGTCTCCCTGCATCATCCTTACCCTTCTGCAGCCCAGACATTTTTTAAAAAGTAAGTCAGCCAGGGCGCCTGGGTGCCTCAATCAGTTGGGTATCCAACTTCAGCTCGGGTCATGACCTCGTAGTTTGTGAGCTTGAGCCCCCACGTTTGGCTCTGTGCTGACAGCTCAGAGCCTGGAGCCTGCTTTGGATTCTGTGTCTCTCTCTCTCTTTGTCCCTTTCCCGTTCATGCTCTGTCTCTGTCTCTCTCTCAGAAACAAATAAGCATCTACAAAAATAAGAAAAATAAAAAAAATAAGTCAGGCCATGTATTTCCACCACTCAAACCTCCACAGGTCCACAAGGCAGAAGGCTTGCACCATCCACACACCCTCCCCCACACCTCACCTCCACTTTTTCTCTGACCTCATGTTTGAGCCTCTTCCTCCTCTCACTCTCCTCCAGCCACAGCGGCCCACCCACTGTTCTTCGAATAGCCAGGATCCCACCTTCAGGCTTTTGCTGTCTCTTTTTCCTCTATCTGTAATGCTCTTCTCCAGATATCTGCATGGTAATGCCCTCATTTCACGGTTCTGCCGAAATGTCACTTCTTAAACAGGTCTTCGTTATTAAAAATTGCAAGCAATGCCTCCTCCACTACACCCCTAATCACCATACTCTGCTTTTTTAATGAGCTTTTTGAGATAAAATTCACATGCCCTACGATTCACTCAATTAAAATATAGAATTCAATAGTTTTTCAAAGACTTGTACAATCATCATCATAATCAATTTTAGAAGATATTCATTGCCCCCAAAAGAAACACCGTACCCATTACAGGCATTGCCTATATCCCCCAATTTCCCCTCCTCCCCAAGCCCTTGGCAACCACCAACCTATTTTTTGTGTCTAGAGATTTGCCTATTCTGGACATTTCATATAAATGGACTCCAATAATATGTGGTCCTTTGTGACAGGCTTTTTTCACTTAACATTAAGTTTTCAAGATTCATCCATGGTTGCAGCATGTAGTAGTACTTCATTTCTTTTTATGGCTGAATAATATACCATTGTGCGGATATATCCCATTTCGTTTATCCATTCATAAGCTGATGGATGTTTGGGTTGTTTCTGACTTGGGGCTCTTATGAATAATGTTGCTATGACCATTTGTGTCTAAGTTTTTGTGTGGACATGTTTTCATTTTGGGGAGTGTACACCTAAAAGTTGAGATGTTGGGTCATACGTTAAGTCCACGTTTAACCTTTTGAGTAACTGCCAGACTATTTTCTGAAGTGGCTGTACCGCTTTATGTTTCTACCCACAAGGTATGAAAGCACCAATTCCTCCATGTCTCCTCTAACACTTGCTTTTGTCTTTCTTTTTGGTACTTGCTTTATTTTGATGACAGCACTTACACTTTCTAACATACTATCTCAATTATTTCTTTCTTACGTTTTTTAATTGTCTCTCCATTACAACATGACCTCCACGAAGGCAGGGATTTTTGCCATTTTTCATCTGTTTTGTTTACCATTGAGAGTGCCAGAGTGCCTATGTAGGAAGCACTCAATAAATTTTTAAGATTTTACTTTTTGTAAGTAGGCTCTACACTCAACATGGGACTCAAACTCATAACCCCGAGATCAAGAGTCACATGCTCTACCAATGGAGCCAGCCAGGCGCCCCACTCAATAAATATTTGTGGGTTGGAATGGAATGCATTTAGTATAACAGAGTGAAAGGGGAAGTATGAGTGAGTCTCCACAGAATCAAAAATTTAAATGAAATTTGAACAGTGACGTAGATTAAAATGATAAAAACCACGCGTACCTTAGACAATATAAGCTTTAAAAAAAAAAAAAAGACAAAGCTAGCTACAGATTAGCCAGCAACTGGACACACAGGGCCAAAGATTTCATGGCAGCGTAATCAAAAAGTCATAACTAAATTTTGCATCTTCCAGGGCCCATAGCTCATTAACTATGAAAGAAGCAGAAAAACAAATCAAGGGTCATTTTATCCTTCACAAAGCCAGCAGACCAAATGGGTGCCAACTTGGCACCAACTTTGTTATAACTTGGGCAGACTTGTGTGCAGGCTTCTGCACGGGCACAGTGGGTCTTAGCAAAGCAAGAGTGGGAAGGAAAAGTAAACAGGAAGGAGAGGCAAGGGTGGGGAACTATTAGCCTGAGGCTGGGTGCAATGCAGAAGTCTTGCGACCTTTAGGCAGCAGCTAGTATGCCATGGGGTCCAATCCATTGTGGAGCCTGGATATTGAGTCAGGCAGTCAGTTCTCCCGGTAACCAGTTCATTCCAGGGCCCCAGCTCCTGGATAGGGTACAAAGAACAGGATCCTGTTCCCAGGGTTTCTGGCAGGAACCAGGCAGGGTGTCAGAACAACCAAATGGGTGGAAGGCAGGGTTCCAGTCCAGGGGATGTGGAGAGGAGGGTATGAAGGTCAGCATGGCCAAGAAGTACAGCTGTGGAAACTGACCAGTATAGTGTGGTATGTGGAATATATTGGAGGTGGGAAGGAGATGACAGGGGCCACAACTTTACATATCTGGCATTTGTGTTGTTTTGTTTTTTTAATAGCTTTGTTTTTTTGTTTGTTTGTTTTTTGCCCCAAGAGGAAAGGTCTACCTCCCATAGGATGCATACAGTCCCTATCTAAGTTTTGCATTCCCCACTGCATTCTAGCAGGGCCCCTCAGAATACCCAATACGCCTTTGTAATTTATAATTGAGCCCTGAATAAAGAGACTTTCCACCGTGCAGAATTTACAGCCACACGGCCCTTCCAGCACTCGCTTTCTTCCTTTGGGCAGCCCCAGATCGCCCCCAGGGCAGGACCGTGAGATTCACGGGACATCTGAACTCTGCCCACAACACTGTTTAACCCTACGGCTACCCCTCTGACTGCGCTGACCTTTGGGGTGGGGGGAGGCTAGAAAACCACCCTTCCTTTACTCCTCGTTATCCCACCCTGTCACCTCCGTTTTCTACAAAACACATGTACGTTTAGGAGGGGAGGGAAAAAACGTCTTTCATCTGGGATGTGTTTTCTTTACCAGAGCAAGTGGAGGGGGGAGGGGGCACCAACGTGCCCGGCAGCAGGAGCACCTACGAAAACAATCCTCACAGGGCGAGGCACGGAGGGAAAATCTTAGTCAGGAAAAGTGTCCTGCAAACTCGGGGAGAGCGGGGCCGCTCCCCGTGGGCAGTCCCGGGCGGCGCGGGAGGGCGGAGGATGAAGGGGAAAGAGCCGGAGAGGGGGAAGGGCAGGGGGAGGGGCGGGAGCGGTCCCGAGCAATTCAATGGCGCTTTGATTTAACAACTCCAAGTCCTTTGAAAACATTTTGCCAAGAAAAGCTTGCCATCAACACGTATAATCTCTTATCAGAGGCCCCTGAAAGCCCGGGCCCCGGGGTTAATTCCCCCATCGCAATGAGTTTGAATCAGCTCTAAACCCGCAGTGACATGAAAGCGCCCGAGCTTCGGGCCGCACAGAACCCACTGCGATCCGCCGACCGGGGAGGATTACGGGGCCCGTTCCGCGGCGAGCTCGCCGGCGGGACGGGCAGGCTCAAAAGAAAGAGAATAATTAGGGATAATTGCTTGTGTCCAAACACAAGCATTAAGGCCCCCTGTTCCCCTTTGGGACTTTGTGAGCCAGAATGAAAGAGACACCCCCTGTTTTGACAGCTGGACCAGCGGCCTGGATCCGTGACCGAGCGAGGAAGCGCTCCCGGCTGCTGGGAACGNAGCCCCACGTGGTCTCCTGAGAGCCACCATCGCTCACAAGCGGGAATATCTGATCCCAGCTCGCCAGGGTGGGGCGCCAGGAGCCACATTTGGTGACACCCGAGTCCCAGGGTGGTCCCTGCCACAACCGGCTGCGCCCCTAAAGCTGACGCCGGTTTAGGAGGCCTCCCTTTGTGGCTTGGAAGTAACAGAATGAAACGCAACAAGGGAAAAGGGATGAATGTACGTATACCCGCTGCATCAGGACCCACAGCCCGGAGACTACCTTGACGTTAGGAGTGAGGGCCAGGATTTTCCGGAGAGGATCCTGCATAGGCCTCGGCCAACAAGCTCCAGGGGCTGAACTTTCTGGAAGATTGGCCAGTTTGCTCTGCGAAGTCCAGTAAACCACAGTGCCCGGAAAGGCCAGGCCAGGCCTGGAGGGACCATCCTTGAGGGAGTGGGGTGGGATTGGGGGGCAAAAGGCGGCTCCTGCCATCAGGATGCCAGGGGGAGGAGGAGGGAAGGAGGTGGAGAAGGGAGAGAACCTGACGGAAATGGAGTCTTCTAGACCACCCGGAACACCTGGACCACCCAGGCCGAGGCTTGGAACTACGTGGCCAACTGGCTAGAAAGTCCCGGAGGAGGGAGTGGACCTTCCAGAAAGCCTATCTTAAAGAGCGAACCCACGAGCCGGGTCTCTCAGGACAGCCGGCAGCCCTGTGGCCGGCAAAGTCCACACCCCCGCCGCCCCCTACTTGCTGGCCTGAGCTTTCGCTTCCACAAAACGGATCATATGCGGGGATGGAGGAAGAGTGGGGAAGCTTCGCGGCGGACACGCAGGCATGAGTGATTAATTAAAGGGAAACCACATCCGACAAGAAAAGAGTTTTCTGAAAGAAGCCGAGACTGAGAGGAGCTGCCGACCCTGCAGCTGTGGCCCAGACGGATCCACCAGCTGCCAGGCCCTCCCCACGCAGCAGAGGACACCGGCTGGGGCCTGCTGGCCTAGAGGAGAGGAGGACCTGGCTTGTGAAAATTGTGTGCTTAAAAAAAAAGCTCAAGGTTCAATGTTTTCCGGGTTAGGTCTGGGACTGGGGGAAGTGGCTGGGTGATCTCCAGACTTCCCCCTGGCTGGCTGCAGGCCATCTGGGTCCTCCACAGGCGCGTTAAGTATAGCACCCGCCCGGCAGGGATCAGCTAAACTCACTTGTGGTTCTCAGTCTATGCAGCAGAAACCCAGGTTAGTAAGCCAAGCACAGCCAGCTTTGAGTCTAGACATGATTGTGATAGAGACAAAGATTTAAGATCAGGAAGTTTCAGATCCAAGCAAAACGCACACTTGCCCACATTTTTCTCTTTCATTCCACCCCTATGGTTTTGGAAAAATCCTATGAGAGCAACACTGCCCACAAATAAAGAACGAATGCTACTTGCTTGATACCAATTTTTATTAAAATACCCTCAGCCTGTTTAGGATTAAGTACAAAAATACAGTTTATAATTGTAGGTAGTTTTCTAAATTTTTGTAATTGTAGGCTTCTGATAATTTTCTTGGCCAGGATATAGTTGGGAAGATTCTAATGAGGAATGATTTGTTTCTTTGCCGTGTAAGAACAATCTATCCCACCTCCCCTCACGGTGAGTAGGTCAGGAAATTTAAAAGACTAGATCGCCAAGTACTTGGTTGTTTTCCTTGCATAGAAATGGGCGAAGTCATCTGAATTTGCAGACTGCCGTCACTTTTTTTTTTTTCCCAGGCAGGCCTCAGGTTTAGAGGCAATCAATGCTTTATTTATTTATTCTAGAAGTGGGTGTGTGTAATATTCTGATGACAAGCAAGGGAAACCTTTCTGCTCCAATCTGGCGATTCCTAAATCCTCCCTCTTCTCTCTCCAGCTGCTTAATGAGGCAGCCCTAAGAGAAGGCTTTGGTTGGCTGTATTGTTTTGTTTTTGAGATTTAATACTGCCTATATTTCATCACGCCACACTGGTTTCAATAACATATAAAAGCTATGATATTTAATATTCAATTTCAAGCTCTTGACCGAAAGATGAGATTATTAGACGAGGAAAATAAAAATGATGCTTAGGAGAATGTACACTTGCTCGGAATGGTTATCACTTTGGCTTAAGCTGCTGTGTGGGCCTATTCCCTTGGTGGGCTCAACAGACGCGAGACATCGAGAAAGGAGGTGTGAAAATGACGTCATAAGTCTGAATTTCTGCCCCAGTGAGTCAGCTTGGTGTCTTGGAGTTACCCGCTGGCTACACCTTCAGGGCGCACCCCGGTAACCCTTGGGCGAGCGCGGGGCCGTGGGCGGGCGGTTCCCGCCCCGCGGGCGGTGGCGAGGCGGCTTGGAAGGAGGGGGAGTGGAACTTTAAACAGCACGGTTCGGAATCCGGAATTGCTAGCGCCCCTCCCTGGGCTTTAGAAGGTGTAGGGCAGTGAAGGACCTGGGAGCTCAACCTTCGTGAGTTTTGCGATACGTTCACTTTGCGGTTTTCAGCATATATCCGTTTTGCTGCACAGGTCCCTGCTGCGTGGAAACCAGCCAGTTCTACAAGGCGCGGGGTCCGCGTGCACGCGCCCCGGAGGCAGTGACGACACTCCCCGTAATCCCGAATGTCCTGGAGTTTGGGACGTTCTTTTAGGAAGATTTCCTCGAAGGTCTTTGTGGCGAGACCCGGACTTGAGCGCCTCCACCCCCGGAGCCAGGGGCTTCGACTGGTTCCCCTCCGCTTCAGGCCCCGCGGGCCGGGAGCGCGGCGCGGACTAGGGCGCAGGGGGCTGTGAGGGCGGCGCGGGAGGCCGCGCCCCGCAGGCCCAGTCTCCCGGCGCGGGTCGGGCCCGCTGCAGTTGCTCTTGTGCCCTACGAGCCTTNTTAGCCTGGGGCTTGGGAAGAGGGTGGTAAACAAGGTCTTTCCCCGGATGGGAAGCCTCCCTTCGCGCCGCACAGGGTAAACGGGCCACGCAAACGCTCTAGGGAACTGGCAGCCCCAGGACGTTGCTGGCAGCCGCCTACGCCGGCCAACGGGAGTGAGTTCCAGTTTAAACCAGATCTCAAGCTGAGCTGTTCAGCTGATGGACTCAGTTTCCACTTCTAAGAAGCAAATCAAAATTCGGGGGNACCCCTCATCCTTCACAATGCCTGCACTATCAACGAAGTGTTTATTTTGTGGAATATGTTAGAATAAATCACAGCAAAAGCTGTAGTTGAAAAAAAAGTAGAGGTATTTTTGCCACTGTCCATATACACATTATGTGCTTACGGGCTGTATCAGTCTGTGCACAGCTAGATACATATATATCTCTAGATCTGTATCTATATTTGCTGGAGTGTAGAGTGTAAACTTGCATTATAAAACTCAACAAAGAGTCATAGATCCCATCATATACGCCCTGTTTGAGCATGCTGGCCTTCCCAAAGGCCCATTAAAGTGCTGTTTTCTTTCATTTAGAACCTCCAAAACAGGAGGAAAATGTGCTTTTAGAATGAAGCTACTCTACATGTGCAAAAAAGATGTGCATCAATTGTATTTACAATGCAGTGTTTACAATTCCCTTATTTCTCTAATGTGACCTGACTTCAGGGCATGGGGGTCTCTCTTCTTGCAGGGGTCTTTAGGAAGAGTCGTTCTTGGCTCTTAAGAGTAGTACCAGGTACTGTAAAAGGCTAAATCTGGACAGATTTACACAGAACAGAAGCTGTAATCTCACCCTTCAAATTCCAGCTTTAGGGAATTTTTCTGTGTTCCAGACCACCTGAATGTTTTTCCAGGTTGGCTGAATGGTTGAGCCTTAGACTATGACAGTTCAACCAAAAATCATGACATTAGACACAGAAATGGGATGTGTCATCAGGTTGTTGTTGGGTTTTTTTTTTAATTATTGTGTCCACATTGTGGAATAAAGGCATTTTATTTTTAAAGATACAGTTACTGTAACTTTGATGAAACAGTGCATAGATACATGACAAAAACTCGGAAATGATTTTTACATGTAAGAAAGATGTGTTGTTTTGTGTGTAGTCCTTTACTTGAAACTGTCTTCACGGGTTTTCCCCCCCGAACAATATTTTTATGAAGACAAGAAATAAAGTATTTAAGACCATTTTTCCAGACACCATCTGAATGAAATGGATTTCTTCCCGTTCAGACAGGCATGGATTTTCCTCTGACTTGAAAATACAGGACTACTGTTTACTTTGGTAGAAAAACCACTTGGAAAACTACTTTCCTTTACTGCTAATGATANACCATTAATAAATAGCATGTAAGTGCTATTTGGGGATATCGGGCTCCTCGGTAGGTCCTGGCTGCACAGGGTTTTGCCTCAAACAGCACAAATCTGCTTCAGGACACAAACTGTGAGAAAAGACTAACGTCAAATACGTATGTACATTATCAGAGTTAGGACAGAGAATAGACTGAAAATAATGCTCTCCGTTGCTAAATCCATTCATAGCTGGTGAGATAATTAAGGACCTTCTGTTCCATATAAACTGAGTCACGTTTATATATAAAGCTTGGTGCAACTATGACATGTACCTCCAGGGCACCCAAGAAGCCTGAAATAGTTAAGGTACCCCCCGTGTCTCCCTTCTCTACAGATCTTGCTTATGGAGAGTACAGTGGAAAGTACAATGTACTGAGTTAAACAAATATTTAATTTGCTCCACGTCCAAAGCAAATCAGGTTTCAAGCCAACGTATGGGCTCGATCTTAGATCTGGAGATATAGCCTCAGGTTGGGCCCGAGGCTATGTGATGTCTGTGGTCATTGTTGGAGGTTCTGGCTTTCCCAAAAAGACTGTGGGTCACCACCTTCTCAGGGAAGAGAGACTGTGTTCTGCTTCCTTCTAGAACCTATCACAGGTTAGAGCTCTCTGAGGGAGGCCCAGAATGGTTGATCTAGTTTTAGAATTTAACTTCTTTTTTTTTTAATGTTTTATTTATCTCTGAGAGAGAGACAGCATAAGCAGGGAGCAGGGGGGTCAGAGAGAGAGGGAGACACAAAATCTGAAACAGGCTCCAGGCTCTGAGCTAGCTGTCAGCACAGAGCCCGACGCGGGGCTCAAACCCACAAACCGTGAGGTCATGACCTGAGCCAAGTTGGACGGTCAACCGACTGAGCCACCCCGGCGTCCCTAGAATTTAACTTCTTATTTGCCTGGCTGAGTTCCTTTAGGGCAGGCATAGTAGTTTATTGATTTGGGGTTCCCCACGTTTATCACCACACCTGGAGCATGGTAAGCACTTGATACAAATCTGATCAATCACTTACATTTTAAGTGAAGAAGATCCCCTTAGCTAGGGTCTTTGGGACTTTAGGTGGCTGTAGAGCATCTAGCTATGTGCCGTGCTACAGTAGCCACTAGCCGTACGTGTCGACTGGTGTTTGGAAGGTGTCTGTCTAGTCCAACTGGTAGGAACTGTAAGTATAGAATCCATACCGGATTCTGAAGACTTCATACGAAGAAAAGAATGGAAGATATCTCATTAATAATTTTTATGTTGATTATATAATAACACCATAAATGATACTTGGGGTGATTAAAATAGACTTACAGTAGTCTACCTTTAAGATGACCTCCCCCCCACAACCTATATGTGTAATTCCCTCCCCTAGAACGTAGGCTGCACTTAATGGTTCTATTCTAACAAATGAAAAATGGCAGCAGTGATAGAATGTAACTTCCAAGATTAGATCACCCACCTACAAAATGCAGCTTTTATCTTGGGTGCTCTTTCCTCCCCACAGTAGCCTGTGCCCTCTCTACCTCTGTCTCAGAGCACTCTCACCATTGAAGAACAGACTCTCATGCTGAAGGTGCCACGTGGAGGCAAGAGCCGCTGGAAGATGAGAAGTGATGCGGAGGAGAACTGAGGCACATCAGCCAACAGCCAGCCATGTGAGTGACACTTTTTGGAGGCAGACCTGCCTGCCCCAGTCACTGTAGCCCAGCCGATAGCTAGACTACAAATGGAGGAGGGACCCTGAGCCAGAACTTTCCAGCTAAACCACTGGTGCAGAGCAACTATAAAATAATAAATGTGTGTGTTCAAGCTAAGTTTTGGGGTAATTTGTTACACAGCAATAAATAACCAAAACACAATTATGAAAATTAGTTTCACCTTTTAATTTTTACGACATGGCTACTAGAGAATTGTAAATGGCACGTGTGGCTCACATTGTATTTTTCTTGGCCAACACTGGTCTCTGGGGCTCACCTGGGACACTGGCGCTCCAGATTTAATTTGGGACTCCAGGGAGCTCGACTCTAATTTATGATATAGGAAACCATGAAATATTTAGGTGTACATCTTTTATTTTTTGAGAGAGACAGAAAGAGACAGAGTTGGCAGGAGGGGGTGGGACAGGGCAAAGGGAGAGAGAGAATGAGAGAGAGAGAGAGAGAGAGAGAGAGAAACTTAAGCAGGCTCCTCACTGAGTGTGGAGCTTGGTCTCATGACCCTGAGATCATGACCTGAGCCAAAATCAAGAGTGAGACACTTAACCGACTGAGCCACCCAGGTGCCCCAATTTAGGCATAAATCTTACAAACTATCGGGGCACCTGGGTGGCTCAGTCGGTTAAGCGTCCGACTTCAGCCCAGGTCATGATCTCATGGTTCATGGGTTCAAGCCCCGCGTCCGGCTCTGTGCTGACAGGTAGCTCAGAGCCTGGAGCCTGTTTCAGCTTCTGTGTCTCCCTCTCTCTCTGACCCTCCCCTGCTCATGCTCTCTCTCTCACTCTCACTCGCAGAAATAAATAAAACATTAAAAAAAATCTTACAAACTATCTTCAAATCTATAATCCCTTGGCTACACCAATTTGTGATATTTCCATATTAAACGACTATGGATTGAGAGTCCAGATTCCTGATTCAGTGCCTACCTAGCTAGAAAACTGTACCCCGAGAGACCGCTTTAATGTCTCTTCCAGCTCTAACGTTTTACGATTCACCAACTGCTCGTCTCAGTATTCTCTTGCTACCAGGAGCGATGATGACACTGGTGATGGGAAGTTCAGTGTTTTTTGTAGTATTGAACCAATATGAACAGCTCCACTTTTCCAAAATAGGAAAGAGTGTGGCCAGTGGATCAAGGTGAGGAGTGGACAGGTGGAGACCAAGGAGCGCTCTCCAACACCCCCTGGTTGCTCCTACAGGCCTCTGCACCCCTCCACAGCCTTTCCTGGAATTCTCGCACCTCTGTTCTTCGCCACTCCTGACGTACAGAACACCAGAAAAACTGTGTTTCCACTTAGGCGTTTTGTGGCTGAACTGTGAGTTGGGAAGAAATGAACTTAGCTTTCTATTTATTTGTATTTGCAGAACCACGGAGAGCCAAGGTGATAATTAGAAAAACATTTTAGAAAACCATATTTTCTATTGAATTTTATTTTTCCCGTACAGTGACAAGTTCTCCTAAGTTTTCAATGGCGAAACATATCAGTTTCCATCTTTTGACCAGAAGGCCACTCATTTAATTGAGTCTCTTTTTGTTCTGGTTATTTATAGATAATTATGGAAGAAGAGCATGTTACAGAATGAACATCCTCTTCTGTGCTTTGCTTCTACATTTAATTAAGAAATTCTCTTCCTGGGTCTTCAATGCATTTTATTTTGACAGCATGATTACAGATGTAATTAATACACAGCACTTCAAAGGGGGGTGATTTTCCATAGCATCATTTTGACCAAAAGTAGATAGTCTTTTAAAAGGCTATCACTGATCATTTACATCACTTAAAAGTGACCTTTGATGGGGGCACGTGGATCAGTTAAGTGACCAACTCCTGATCTTGGGTCAGGTCATGATCTCATAGTTTGTGAGTTCGAGCCCCACACCAGGTCTGTTCTGGTGGCGTGGAGCCTGTTTGAAATTTTGTCTCTCCTTCTCTCTGCCCCTCCGCTGCTTGTGCTCTCTCTCTCTCAAGATAAATAAGCTTTTTAAAAAACGCAACCCTTAATGAATATTGCTGAAAATATTCCCGCTTTCGGTTTATTGGGTGGTTAAGTGAAGGGCAGGGACTGCTACACAGGTCATCATTCCAAAAATATTCATGATAGTGGCTGCTCTGAAATTTTGTATAAAAAAGCTAAACAGTTGCTAGTATATAAATTAGCATTACTTTGGCAGATGACATTTATTGTTGTATTCTATTAATTCTTTAAAAACTTTTTTTAATAATTATTCATTTTTGACAGACAGACCACAAGCAGGGGTAGGGGAGAGAGAGAAGGAGACCCAGAATCTAAAGCAGGCTCTAGGCTCTGAGCTGTCAACGCAGAGCCCGACGCGGGGCTTGAACCCATGAACCGTGAGATCATGACCTGAGCCGAAGTCAGACACTCAACTGACTGAGCCACTCAGACACCCCTATTATATTTATTTCTATCAGGTCTTTAATTTCCACATTTTTGTAACAATATTTTAGTGGATTTTAGAATTTCCTTTAGAAGTGAGTTTTAATCCTATGAAGGAATGGTGAAGCAATGTCACTTATATTCAGACAATTACAAATCAGAGCTCTGATTTTCAGTTTTCTAAATCTACATAACTTTTTCCTATAAATATTACAATTAGTGTTTGTCTAAGTACACAATATAAGAAAATCAGCAAAGCTTTAACAAGTTTTCAAAATAATGGGATTAAAATCGTGTGTGTGCTGTCCTGTTTTCCATAGACACTAACTCAGACATTGCTTCACAGAACTAAGCAAGTTGGCTTTCAAAACACACTGAACAGATGCTTCTGATAACTTTCTGAAATAAGTAATGAACGTCACACTATGTTAGACTATGCTTATTTAAATGAAGGTCTAAGAAGTGATGGTTCTTAGTTTTTGTTTTTATTCTCATTTATTCTCATTTAAAACCAATCTTCTGTGCTTTGGCATTTAGTATTAAGCAACATTTGCCCAAGTCTTGACGAGCCGTTTTTCCCCCCACATTTGCAGGCGCAGTATAAGAATTTTTTTTAATAAAGAAAGCCATTACTTTACCAGTGAAATTCTATTACTTTCTTTTTTTAATCAAGTTTTTTTTNGAGCCACCCAGGCGCCCCTCTATTACTTTCTTCAGGGAATGATGGTTTATGGTATAAAGGGTTAGAACCTTTATGATTTTATATCTTCAGCTCTTGGAAACCAATCAAACCATTTTCAGGCCTTTGCCTCCTCTTTAATCGTCCCCCTGTTCCTCCCCCCTTCCTTCTCCTCATCTGCCTCCTAGACTGTCTCCCATCCCTGCCCAGCCACACAGGGTCTCATTATTCTCCATTCTCTGTAGCTCTTCCTCCAGGGCAGACCCTTTACCTTTGGTGGTCCTGCACCATCAGCAGACCTGTTCTGGTTGCTGAGCTTTAGATTAATCCAGCCCCTGGTGCATAATCCTGTTCCTTGCTCCCTTGTCCCCTCCCCCCACCCATGCCATGCTCAGCTGCGGGACAGGATGCTCTCTCTTCCTCCCTTCCTTGCTGATGCTGGAGAGGACTCACAGACCCAGCTTCCGCACAGGAAAGCGCTTACAGAGCGAGGAAAGGAAGAGGAAGTTCTTCTTAGGACTTATATTAATGTTAAAAAGAAGGAAAAGAGGGGCGCCTGGGTGGCTTAGTCGGTTAAGCGTCCGACTTTCGCTTAGGTCATGATCTCGCGGTTCGTGGGTTCGAGCCCCGCATCGGGCTCTGTGCTGACTGCCAGCTCAGAGCCTGGAGCCTGTTTCAGTCTGTGACTCCCTCTCTCTCTGACCCTCCCCTGCTCACGCTGTCTCTCTCTCCCCTAGAACTAAATAAAACATTTAAAAAAAAAAAAAAAAGAAGGAAAAAAGTTGACATGCAGTTTTCAAGGGGTGCAGGATAGTTCCAGCTTTCTAAGGCCCTGCCTGCTGCCACCCCCATGTCCCCAAGGCCCTCTCATGTAATTTGCTGTTCCCAGCCATGCAGATATTCTTCTCATTCCCAGTTCAAACTCAGCCTCACAAACAGGTGCCTTTTAGTACAATCGGGATGAAATACACATGTGGCTATTATTCTCTTGCTTGGCAACGGTGTCCAAGGGCATAAGGGACTCTCAGGCCAGGCCATCCCTGGGTAATTTGCCATGAGCCTCTGTGTGGATCCAGACCCTCCCTTTGTTTGAGATCCGGCACGTGATTCCTGCAGATGACTGACAAGGTCAGACTTGTAACAATGTTATTTCAGGAGAATAATAACCAACCATCATAAATTCCTTTGTTTAATAGTTTATTGCAGGTTGTCGGCTATTAACAATGACTTTATTTTACAGCACAAAAGAAAACAGTTTCTTGTTGCTGTTAGTCTCTAAAACCACTTTAAGACATTATAGCACCCTCCGAGAAAACCTAGCCTTTCATGAAATGAATCCTCAACAGTTGAGTTCAGAAAAACAGTGTGAAATGGGAAAAGAGAGGAAGGGAGGAGAAAAAGAAATCTCTGTCTGAGATACAGAAGAGATGTTCTAGGAGAAGCTGCTTCCAGGCAAATAAAATTGTAACCCGATGTTCATGGCCACCCTTCTCAGTCTTTCTTACTTGCCTGAGTGATAAGTGAAATTAAACACAGAAATATCTAAAAGCTTTAGCCGTAACTACGTAGAAAGAATGAAAACAAGCCAGGAAGGAGCTCATTCTGAGATTTTCATGAGGAGCCCTGGGTTTCATTTCATTTCTTGTTCTGTTGGGGCTACATCATTTCTTTACTAATGCCTTGCAGTGAAAAAGAGCCATTACAATTTTCATTAAAGCTCTCATAGTTTCTTAGGATTTTTACATCTTGACTTCAAGTTATGCTGCAAGAGATCTTCACCATTGTGAGTTTTTATGATTTCGGACCGCGTGGCAATACCTATGTTGTAAACGGCCATCAAGAAATAGAAAATAATTTTAAAGACATTTAATTAGAGGAGATAGTTTATAAGAGCATGTATGTCTATTTCTTCCTTTAAAAATACGTTGGCTCTGATTGGAAAAATATATAAGCCCAGAAATATCTTTTTGAAAAGCAATTCTTATAAAACACACATAGAGTTAAAACCATGCAAGTCAGGTACATATGTGACTAATCATATTTTTGATATATCTCTCTGCCTAATCATTAACTTTAAATGCCATATAAGAATTTGTTATCCACAGTAAATTATTTCATAGAAATAATTTAAGAGGGCTGCTAATGTGAAACATTCTAGTTTCCACCAGCGGTTTGCTGCCAAATGTTGTAGAAAAAAAAAAAAAGAATCCCAGATATAAGTTGACATAAATTATAGTGAATATAAATCTCTGATGATCAAGTGGCAGTTAGAGATTATTGCATTTAGAAGATAGGGAAAAAACATATTAAGCACCATGAAGTCTTTCCAGGGTCCATTTTACTTATTAGGAAACTGGATCTTTAAAAACTCCCTCAAAGAGGCGCCTGGGTGGCTTAGTCGGTTGAGCATCCGACTTTCACTTAGGTCATGATCTCGCGGTTCGTGGGTTCGAGCCCCGCGTCGGGCTCTGTGCTGANCTCCCTCAAAGCCTTTTAGCCCATTTGTCTAATGCTCTACACTCAGCGTTGTGCTTATAATGTAACAGTTGAGTTTATTGAGCCTAGAAAATAGAGAGGAAATCATATTTTAATTGCCAAAGAGATGGCCTCAACTCTGTTTTTAAAATGTGAGTTAGAAAATGCAGCTTTCGAACTAAAACCATTAACTTTTTTCAAACGTTTTTCTTCTCATAGTATCCTTTTTGCAGAAAAAAATATCAGAATAACTGAAAGTGATAATTATCCAAATAGTAGTTTTGCGAGGTTCCCCCTCCTTTGAAATTCTTATGTTTTTTTGCAAAGCTGGAAACATTTGAGTGGAAATAATATTCAGATTATAAAAAGCAGCAGCACATGAGTGAAATCAGGCAGAATTGGCCTGACAGGGGGTCAGAAACCAGAAACAGCAACATACAGCCAGCCGCTCAAATGGCAACATTCGTCAGGTAGAAATCCATAATTAGCTGAAGGTTTTTGAGTTTAAAGGATTACTATAAAGTACAGAAGGAAAATAGTAAGTCTGGTCTTGAGAAAATGAATTCCCTTTCCAAATCTTCATCCTTGCCTTCAAGATGGGACTCTAAAGAAAGACAATTACGTCAAAGAAGGTTAGCAGGCCTAATTCTGAACACTGCCTTTTAAGCACATTCTAGGGACCTATTAGACATCATGTAAACTGTAGACAGCGGCATTTCTACCACCCAATACTAAACATCTGTACACCAGCTTCTTGGGAGCAGAAATGGAGACATATGCATTTAACATATTCCAAGAATATAGTCACAAGGGAAAATCTACCTTTCACCATATATGGCCATTGTGCAACTCTATCCAAGAACTCAGTGCAGATATTTATGTAATATCTCCACTCCTTCTCCCAGCAGGTTGGCAGAGATTTAAGGAAATTCTTTGGGGAGGCCCCTGCAAAGTCAGTCTTCTAAAATATGAATGGTGTTGATGGAAAAAGCTGAAGAGGTTTTTTTGAGCATGAATTGGACTACCACCATGTGGGTATGTCAGAGAATTTTTTTTTATCAATCTTTCTAAAAATATCTATGGATATAAAATTTATAGTTATTATACATACATAAAAACATTTGATGTGTGCCAGAGTCGTTTGTTTTTGGTAACCTGTGATCTTGACCCATTCCATTGGGAATATCTCAGTATGCACTCAGTATGCACTCAGTAATGGAAAAGAAGAGCCAGGGGAAAAAGTGAGTACTGGGTGATATTGTAGAAGTCCATTTAAGTGCCTTTGGGAAATTGTCCAACGTGGCTAGATTAACACCTTGCTGATTATTAAAGAGGAGAAATACAACTAAAGGGCGGAGTTATTGCAATAATAGTATTCCAAGGGACACAGACTGTTGAAAAAAATACACCATTTTTTCATGAGTATAATTTGCATAATTAAATCCATATAAAATTAGCATGCTTGGGTGCAGTGTATGTAATGAACATATAGCAGGCACGATAATGCAGTCACATAAGAAACTCTGATGTTCTCTTATAGAATTTTAATGGTATGTGGGAGGGTGTGTCAGAGGCTGCATTCTAATTCCACTCTGCTCTTATTTTATCCCTTTTTTTAAAAAATATAATTTATTGTCAAACTGGTTTCCATGCAACATGCTCTCACGAGCTTTCTGGCCATGGCTAAGTTCCTCGTCAGAAAGAAACGGAGATGATAATATCCATCGTAACCTCACAGATATTATAAAGATCAAATAAGAGAACAAATACAAAATTGCCCTGAAAACTGTCAAACACTGCAGAAGCATGAGATACTATGATTACCATATTCTTGACCATCCTGCAATAATAGGATGTCATTTTCATGTCAGTAGGACTCCCTCTGGGAAAAGAAAAATCAAAAGAATGCTATTGCCTACACTCACAGTCTCTGGAAGGAGCCCTCTGAGCTTTGGGAAGGGCCCTGCTTCCTCCGTAAGCATCACCCACTGCTCTGGACGGACACTCTGTGTCCAAGGTGTTCTCCAGCAAGAGGGATGGCACACTCATGCTCACAGAGAGGGCATGGCTCTATAGATCGACCTCCACCTGCTGGCCTCTCCTACGTGTTAATAATCAAAATCTTTTTGAACTGCCCGGATCAGAATGTACGCTCGCATGTTAGAGAAATTTCAAATCGCCGATGCTGTCTGGCCTATTCTCTCTGAATACAACAGTAGTGTGTTTACTGCTTTCCCACTCTGCTCACCCTTCCTGCAAAAATATATTGTGTTTAAATTTTTTTTTTTGCTGAATTGTGACCCAGTAGTGATTTTAACCACGGGGTCCAGGGGGCAGGAGCGGGGGAAGGCCTTAAAAATGTTAATTGTCTGGAGCATAGAGCTTAACATTCTGGACTCCGAGATGGTATTTAAGCCTATTTAGATTTTCTCTAAATTCTTTAAGGCTAATGCAACTTCTGAATGTATCTAGTAATCTCTAATTATTTGTGGAAATGGCAGATGTGAGAAGACCAGATTAAATCCACAGATAATCCCAAAATCTCATTTTAGCCAACAGCGTGGCTCTTTTCCCACCAAGCCCAGTACTAGAAGGACCATTAAGAAGAGCTGAGTGGGGTTTCAAGCTCCCTGTGCACCCCTCTGGTGGAGATGTTAATGAATCAGCCAAACTGCCAGACAAGAAGACAGCAGAAAGGAAAGTGAAAAATCAGGAGCCTGGGCCACAGCCAAGCTAGAAAAGCAGACGCTGAGGAAATGGAAGGTGCTGGAAGACTAGCATCAAGGAGCAACCCACAGACCCACGCCTTGGGAGCACTGGGCTACAGTTTCCAGAAGGCGTCGGGCCGCCTTCTTTGGCAATGCTGCCGCAGGCACTCCGAGCACGCTCTCTGCACAGTGTGACCAGCTGTGTGTTCACCTGAGGTGAACAAGAGCGAGCTGGAACCAGGAGCCTGGCTTCCTGGCTCACAGTAGGAAGGACCAGGCAATGGACTCATCCAAGCGCTCTCTCCTCCCTTGAACACAATTTGCTATTAGGACAACGTTGTAAATCCCCCGGCCTACATTTGATTGGTTTCCTCCTCATGGTGCTTTCTATTTTTTCCTAACACAATGCTTTATTAACATCACAGCAGCAATGCCTCACAATCCTTTTGAACCCGAGTGTAGTTTGAATGAACATAAAAGTTGCCCATGGTCCCTGAGGGTTATTCGAAATTTCCAAATAAGTATCCTCGGTGAACCACATCAGCGCAGGTCATTTTAGAATAAAGTGTTTTAGCAGACGAAATAGTTTAGGAAGCAACTTAATGCCTATCAGGCCCACAAAAATGCAGTTTAGTTTCTGATAGCCTCATTCCCAGACCTCACTCCCGCCTTTTTCCTGGGCCAGTTCTGTTTATGTTGGGCTCTCTAGTCTTGAACTTTTGGGGAGTTTTGGTTCAGATGGGTCGGGATTTAAATCTGGAAGCAGAAAGAAGAGAAATGGAACCGATGTGATGAGGAAAGAGAGCCCCTTTACTGTAAGGCTTGGGGTGGAATGATGGAATTACGCGGATGTCTGGACTAGGGGATAAAGGAGTTGGAGTGGCCTCGGTTGGACAAAACAGAAAAAAGCATGGTGTCCAGCCAGTTAGACGTAAAAGGGTGGCTCATGGATTGAAACGATCTGAACCACAGAGCTCAGGATTAGCATGAGGAAAGAGGGGACGCAGGGAGCAGCTCGCGTCCTTTCTTTCCAGCGCGGCTTTCCTCCCGGAGGCTGCAGTGATTGTCCCTGGCTCTTAGGGACGGCGGGACCCCTCGGCCGGCTCAGCCCCCGGCTCTCGAGCGTCCCTCCCGCAGGCACCGACAGCGGCGGAGNNNNCCGCGCCCTGCGCTCCCCCACCCCCGCGCCCTCTGCCCGCGGCCGGTTCCTCGGCTGGCCTCCGTCCCTAGTCCCGCTCTCCTGCCCCCCTGCGGCCATCTGGGGAAAAGCAGAGCGACCTCTCCTCGGCCCTGGCCCTGGCTGCCGGCCGCCGGCGCTGCCACCACCACGGTGGGCACCTAGCTCGCGCGGGTGGGCTGCGCCTCGGCGGGCGGGCGAGGCTG
>NW_027529433.1:9024613-9045159 GCF_008692635.1 Crocuta crocuta
GTTGGGGGGACTCTTTCAAAGAGCCAGGACTGGCCACTTCGTTGACAAGAACTTAATGATGGAGGGGGGGGGCGGGGAAGTGCAGCGAGGGGATCAAAGCAACACGAGTAACTTTCATAGCCACCACTTTGCAGATCCGGGCTTAGGTGTTCGCTTAAAGTCTCCCTTTCACTGTCAGCTAGCCTAGAGGGAGTTTCCAATGTTGTCCACATCCTGGTCTTACGTGGGTGCAAGGCCTTTTTCTTAGCCAACGCAGCCCGCCAGCTTTGGGCTGCCAGAAAATGTGTTTCCTATCCAACATCTCTTGCACAAGGACAAAAACTAATGTGTCTAAAATGGTGAACTTCCTGTCTAGGCTTCCCTTACCCAAGCTGGTTCCCCACTTAGGAATATGACTTGAGTAGCAAAGATGAGCTGGAAACCTGTTTTCCTTTGTATGTCCCAGATTTCTGCTGGTTCAGTGTCCTGTGTCAGGTGAAATTATTCATGAGGCTCTGAGCAGAGCTGATAAGTCTCACTCCTGCCTCCTAGAAATTCCAAGTGGATTTAAATCACTCCCTGGTTGCTGCCGAGAGTCTGTGTTTTATGGGAGTTCTCTAGTGAGCTTTGAAGTATGTGCTTACCAAATCTGTTTCTCAGCTTCCAGCCCCCGAATAAATTACCCACCCCTGCTCTCTGCTGCCACTTGGGCCACCCCCCTCAAGTGTGAACAGTGGAAATGCTCTCTGGGTAATAGCTTGGAATCAGACCCCTGGGGTTTATCAGTTAGTTGCCAGTGCAGAGATACCCATTTGCTACATGATTGACTGAGGTATTTCAAATGTCTAATGGAACACGCAGGAAATTGGGGGCCCTTGGACCTTATTCTGTGCACAAACTTAGCCCTTTCTCGCAGGATGGCTTAACTAGTGTCCCCATTTAGTATCTTAAGCCTGGTTGCCTTGTCAGGAGAGTGGCCATTCATATACTCATACTTGACTCCTACTTTAGAGAACACAGTAGAATCCTCGCGTTGAAAACATCTTGGAGCTTCTGTGAGGATTGCCATTTGCCAGAGGTTAGCGTTAATTGATGTCAGGCAGGTCTGTTGCAAAGACTGTAGACTTTTATTTATTTTTTTGTTTGTTTAAGGGCTAGAGAGGGTAAAGAGAAAATGGGCAGCTGAGGCCCTTTGGGGAGTCAGGAGGCATTTTGCATTGTCTGCCAAGAAGCAGTGTCATCCAGCCTTCTGGGTGACCTGGATGGGACGCGGCTAAGCTGTCCGTTTCAGTGCCTGCTCTTATTGTCACCATGACTAAAATGCCACTAAAATCACCATTTCGCTCACTCACACAAAGTGTTCAAGGGGTAATTAAAGACTTCCCAGGAGATTTCACAAGCAGCCACTTCTGGAGTTGAGATTGGTCACATTCCTATGAGTCACCTCACCAGGGGCCTCAGCTGCCCAAGGACTCCTTGATTCTCCAGCCGGGCCTTTCCAGGAAAGGACAAGGACTCTGTTACTCTCTGCTTATTTTGAGTTATCTAAAACAACATCACCACCAACAAAAAGTAAAACAAACAAGAAATCAAAACACACAAAAGCATAGACGTCTGGCATGTTTACAAAGCACAGATTTCTTACCCTAAAAATAATTAAAGCCTGTCAGACTTGGGCCGACGGCACCTCTGGCTGGACTCATGGCTTCGGATTCCCAGTCGCCCACATCACTGCTGATTCATCAGAGGAAGGAGTTCCTGCCGCTCTGCTCCCTGGTCTTCTCCTTCAGGGGGCCTCCAAGCTGGGCTGGATTCCCGCTTTTGAGCATGTCCAGGTCCAGAGTCGATGTCGGCAGTCCCGGGATCCTCCTGAGCCGCAAGCAGGGAGGTTCAGAGCCCTCACCTGTCACTCTCTACTCTCAGGCAGCCAGCCCAGGCAGCAGGCCCAGCCCCACCCATCCAGAAGCCTGCCTACTTGGTATTCACCCCTCCCCTCCCCACCTCTCCCCAGCAGGCCTGCACTGCCGAAAACCACCTGTTTTGTGTTTTGAAAGCCTGGGAGCACCCCTGTCCTCCACCCTCACAGACCTCCCACTGAGTTCCAGTTTCCTGTCCAAACTCCAGATTTAAGTTCTCGACTCATTTGAAGATCATATGAGCTTGTTGCACACTCAGGCCTTTCCTTCCTGGAGCGGGAGCACAAAAACCCAAGAGAGGAGTTGCGGATGATCCCCCTCTCAGGCGAAGAGTGCTCCTGTAAAGGTTTAAACTTGGCAGCCCCTACGGGCAGTCTTTAGACTTGTCAGGGGTCAGAGGTCCTCAGACCCGTCAAGGTCATGTCTGCAGGGCACCGTGCCACTGATCAGTCCCCTCAAATGTGCTAGTAACAATTTTACAAGTGAAAACTATGCCCCCACTATGGGCATGTACTATGAAATCACAACCATCGATGAACAGATTCACATACACGCACAAAGGGAACCTATTGAATTTCCTGACTGGCAATTTCTGAACGTTCTGCAGATGCTAATTGGTTGAAAAAAATTTCTTAGCCTTCTGCCAGCATTTGCTACCAGGTAAGTGGGAGCAGGTGTCAAAGACTGGAAGAGAACTTTTAGAAGATAAAAAGATTACACATGACAAAGCTGTCCCCGTGTAGTAGGTAGAACAGTGGCCATCCAGAAATGTCCACTTCCTCATCCGCAGACCCTGCGAATGTGTTCCCTTGCATGGCAAAAGGGACTTTGCAGACATGATTCTGAGATGAGGACACTGTCGTGGATTATCTGGCTGGACCCAGTGAGATCGCATGTGTCTTTATAAGTGAAAGGGGGTGGAGGCAGGAGAGTTGGAGTCAGAGAAAGATTTGAATATGCTGAATGGCTGGGTTTTTGCTTTTTGTTTTGAGAGAGAGAGAGAGTGGGAGAGAGAGCGAGCAGGGGAGAGGGGCAGAGAGAGAGAGAGAGAGAGAGAGAGAGAGAGAGAATCTCAAGCAGGCTCCATGCTCAGCATGGAGCCCAATGTGGGGCTCCACGCCGGGCTTGATTCCATGGACCTGGGACCATGACCCGAGCGAAAATCAAGAATCAGACACTGAACTGATGAGCCACCCAGGATCCCCAAGAACTGCTGGCTTTGAAGAAGGAGAAAGAGGCCAAGAGCCAGAGAATGCTGGAAGCCTCTAGAAGGTGGAAAAGGAAAGGGAATAGATCCACCTCCAGAGCCTCCAGAAGAAATGACACCTGCCCACATGTTGATGTGCATCCACTGAACCCCATTTCAGACTTCTGACTTCCAGAACTGTAAGATAATAAATTGGCGTTATTCTAAGTCACTAAGTTTGTAGTCATCTGTTACAATGACAAGAGGAACTCAGTATTCATCCATTAACTTAATTGTTTGTGTGACTTGAGAATAGAATGCTTTATCTGGGATTTGATGGGAACACTGGAACAGCACAAAGAATAAAACAGCATCCCCATTCATTTTTTTCCCATAGCTGTCATTTGTCATTAACCTACCACCAACACTAAACCAGGTCCGGTGCTTAGATACCGATGTACTCGAAAGAACCTTTCAGGCCGGGTATAGTTATGTACTTTGTAAAACTGAGGCTCAGCACAGTTAAAAAACAACTTCCCTGAGACCACACATCAGTACTGACAGGTGGAGAGAAAGAATACATCTTCTACCTCAGCTAATTCCAAAACCCTTACCATTTCCTCCGACCCCCTTTTTGCCCCTTCTCGGGGAGGAACTTACAAGCCAGGGTGTTCTTCATCCCCATCCTGTTCCATCTACAGGAATACTCACTCTCATACAGTCAGACGACTGCCTTTTTCTGTCACTGTAGGTGGTACTGCTTGGAAATCTCCCTACATTTGCAAATAAGGTTTAGGTTGAACCTGCAGCTAGGGACATAATCGGACACTCCTTATGTGCAAACTGGATTTGGCTCTATCAGTTTACAAGACATCATGTCCATATCAAAGTCCAGGAATGGGGAGATTCGGTGCTCCTCTCTCTTGACGTGACCTCCGCCATGTTGCCAGCTCTGTAAGCCCTACACACGCTTGCAAAGGGTCAGGAAGGCACCAGGGAATGACCTGGCTGATGTACACTTTGCCTGGATTCAGTGACTCTCGATCTTAGCTGCACTCAAATCCCCTCAGAAGCTAGAGAAGCCTGTCAGTGATAGGCCCCACCCCAGACAATTAAACCACATGGTGTTTGGTGGGACCTGGGCATCAAGGTGCAGTTCAGAGTCTCCCAGATGATTCTAATGTGCAGTAGAACCACTGTAGGATCCTTACCCAGTCAGATTATATACTTTTTTAAAAAGTTTTATTTATTTTGAGAGAGATAGCATGCATGTGTGCAAGCTGGGGAGAGGCAGAGAGAGACAGAGAGAGAGAGAGAGAGAGAGAGAGAGAATCCCAAGCAGGCTCCTCACCGTCTGTGCAGAGCAGGACACAGGCCTCAATCCCATGAACCGTGAGATTATGACCTGAACCAAAATCAAGAGTCGATGCTTAACCGACTGAGCCTCCCAGGTTCCATCAAATTCTATCCTTTACCTGAGCTCCGTAGACCCCTGCTGTCACTGTGAGGACTTGCCTAGATAAGTCAGCTCTGCCAAGTCGGTAACCATGGGGCTGTCAGAGCCCGAGTGTGCCCACCAGGAGAGCAGGCAGAACCTCATTCACAGGACGCTGCATGGCTGGGAAAGCGTATTGGGTCTCTTCCTGGGAAGATGCTTTTTAGGGTGCCCAGCCATCTCAATTTACCCGGGACTTTGGGGGACAGGGGTGTTCCCAGGTGTGAGACTTTAATGGCTAAAAACAGGAAAGTCTCAGGCATTTTGCCAGCGAATTGGAGGTCTGAAGCCCACAGGAACAGACTCTCATGGGTGAGTGGCACATCCTGGCATATGGGGAGGGGTGTGTCTCTGCATGTGAGAGAGCGTGTGCATGAGCGTGGGTGTGTGTGAAAGTCTGTGCAAATGTCACATGAGTGTGTGTGAGAACATCACACATTTGTGGACAGGAAAGTGTGCAAGTATATGAGAGGGTGTGTCTGTGTGGGTAGGAGTGTGTGACTAAGTGGGTGTGGAGGGGAGTCGGAGTGACAGTGAAGGCATTCTGGGGACAGGAGGCCTCATGAACCCGGAATCGCCCACACCAGTGGCTTCTAAAACATCTGAGCCTGGGGCTGAGCAAGCTGGCTCTGGGTCCTGCCAGAAAAAAAAGTTTGCCCAGAGTGGTTCAGTGAGCTCAGGGGTAGAAATTGTACATTTATTTTGCTCTATGACAGTATAATTAGCTTTTCCTCTTGTGAGGAATGAAAGGGCAGTGCTTTCTGACAGCAGTGGGAGCTGCCTTCCTGCCTGGAAAAGTCTAGTATCCCCCAATATTGTTACACCTGTTTAAACAAGGAACAAAATAGGTATTTATTTGAAGTTCAAGAGGCCATGTGAGCCACAGCCTAAATATAGGCCTGGATATAATTATAAAGATACTTCATTCTTTGTTCTGAAAGGTCTTTGCAGCCCTCTGTTCCCTCAGAGGCTCTGGCTGTTTCCTTAGACACGTGTACTTCTCAGAATGAGTAAAGGCAGGAGCGGCAGAGTCTCGTAGAGTGTAGGGTGTAAGTCAGCGGGGCAAGGGACAGCAGTGCCTCCCAGACCTTGTTGATGGTCAGAACCGTTAGGGAGGAAGCTTGATGAAGATGTGGATCTCTGGGTTCTCTACTGGAGATTTTTCCCTTCGGGTTTGGAATGGAGGACAGAAACCTGTATTTTTCAAGCTCCCCAGGTGATTCTGACGATTACCCAAGTTTGGGAACCTCTGACCTAAGTCATTGTGGGTGGGGGACTCCTTCCCGTGAGGACTTTCTGGGAGTAGGTCAGAAATGCTAATGATCGCCATTTCATGAGCTCCCCTCCCATGCAGGCACCCATCATTATTCCCATTTTGCAGATGAGGTAACTGAGTCCTTTCCTTCCTCTTTGTGCTGTACACCAGAGCACCTCAGGGCAGGAGTTCATCATGATTTTTAGGTCACAGGCCCTTTGTGACTTGGATGAAAGTATAACCCTCACCCCGTAAAACAAAACTGCACATGCACAGAAGATTTTGCCCAATTCTAGAGGGTTCATGGAGCCACCTGAAGCCTGTCCAAGGACCTGTAGTTAAGAATGTCCACCCCGGGGACACCTGGGTGGCTCAGTGGGTTAAGCGTCCAACTCTTGATATTGGCTCAGGTCATGATCTCATGGTTATGAGATCGAGCCCGCCTGGAGCTCTGTGCTCACAATGCAGAGCCTGCTTGGGATTATCTCTCCCTCCCTCTCTGACTCTCTTCTGCTCTCCCACGTGCTCTCTCTCTCTTTCTCTCAAAATAAATAAACATAAAAAAAGAGAGAGAGAGAGAGACTATCGACCCTAAAGGACATTCCCTAAGGGGAGTTCACAAACTGGCGTGATGAGCTGGATCCTCAACTGCCCAAGTCAATGCTTCCAGGGTACTGTAGGGGGCACTGTGGCGTTTACAGGACTTCCGGGCACAGCGGGGATGGCGGTGGGGACGCTGTGGATACTAGACGTGAGGGCGGAACGCAGGTCGGCTTCCAGTTTAGTTGGAAAGACATGACTGCGCAGGAAGAAAGATGCTCTGAGGTTCAAGGTAGTTTTGGCAGACCCACACAAGGGTCAAGGCCGTGCTGCAGCTCGGCGAGGTGAGGCTGTGGACTGCGGGGGCGCCAAGGATGGGGAGGTGAGGGCTGAGCCTTGGAGGAGCCTGGCCTGAGCTCAGCCTTCAGGAGAGAATTCTAGGAAGGAGCAGCTTAGTGATGCTTTGGGGGTGGAGAAGAGAGAGACACACCCAAGGCAGAGACCAGGAAAACCAGGCTATAGAAGAAGAAGAAGGAGAAGGAGAAGGAGAAGGAGAAGAAGAAAGATTCTGCTTTCTAAAAAATGAATTTCCCTCCCCACCTCTAAAAAGGAAGAAAGAAAAGGATAAGAGAAAGAAATGCTCAAAAAAACAATAACCTTTGTGATCAGTTTAAAATATGTTACACTGAACAATTAAACTCTTTTAACACAAAACATAATGCTAGGTTATTATGCTTTACAATTACAGAAAAAATATAATTACATCATTTACTTAACATATATTAATATATAGTTCCCTGCAGATAATATGGTCCAGTAATAGGACCTCAGATAAATTGCCTGGGACATCTGTCAGTTTATTTCTGAGACTCTGCATAGCACCATTTGCAGATTACGGCAGAAGTCTAAATCTGAGGCTCTCTGTGAAGGTGACGTCTGAGCCAAAGGCATTCCTGCCCAGTGACGGACCCTTTCACCGTGTGCTTGCAAGTCTGCGGGGAAAAGCGCGGCAAATAGGTATGTGTGGATCCCATTGGAACAGGCTCTGAGGCCCCACTGAGTTTCCTCCTTTGTCCCGTAGGGGGAGCCGCCGCAGCTTTAAGGGAAGTAACGCGGAGTCCCAGTAGTGCAGAGGGCAGAGGACTCTGGGTGTGGGAGAAACTGGAGGCGGGGAGTCTGGCCAAGAAACAAGTGCAGAGAGGCAGATGGAAGGAGGAGAGAGCTTGAGCAAGGGCCAGGGAAGGGCAGATTCCAAGAAGGCGGGCTCATCTTCCCAGGGGCCTGGAGGAGAAGGAGGAGGCAGCAACGAGGAGCTCTCTCGTTTTGCCAGTGAGCGACTGGGCAACGGTGGCTCCACAGACAACCAGAATTCACAGGCTCTGCAGTGTGAAGTTCTGGCGGGAGGCAGGGAGGCTCACCCCATAGATGATCTCCCGTGTGCTTCCTCCCAGTAGGGACGTCCCAATAGTTCGATAAGCAAGCGGCGTTCCCTGCTGCCCTGACCCTGTGTTCCCTGAAGGGTGCCCGGATCCTGGGGAACACTGCTTTTCCGGCTAGGGAGGCCCCTCTGTTTGCTCTGCTCAGAATGTGTCACCATGATGTGAGATTTGGGTTCTTTAAACAGACAAGGGATTTCAGCAACTCCAGGGCAACGGGCCTTGCAGATATTTGCAGAACGTTTTAATGACAAGTAAACACAGGAAAATTAATAATAGGAAACATAGCCAAGAGTGACTCTGTAAGGTTAGGTGGAAGCAGAATTAGGGAAATGTGCAGGTTGAGATGGACTTTTACTCTTGGGTGGTAGCAGGAATTAATAGTGAAATAAAGCTTACAATAAAGTAGAAGGAAGTGTGGAGTCAGATAGCTGTTTCCCTGCAGTGGTTAAGTTCTGCATAAGGAACCATGGGTTTTAGAAATGCACATTGCCACTGTCTGGGATAGTGAAATGATTTCTTAGACAAATAAAGTAGTTTCATGCAATTTTTTTGCATAACAATGAGCTTACTAAACACACTCAGAAATCATTACAAGATTCTTTAACCCATTAAAAAAATGATTGAAAACATGCTGGGAATCTGATTTCCTATATTTAGACAAAGCTACACATGACTGACTACTTTTAAAGAGCAATTGCAACATAAAGATATACTTAGCTCTATTCTAATTTAAAATGACTCCTTGCAGGCATATGTGACTAGTTCTTGCCAATAAAATGTGAAATGTCTTCTCTCACCAGATAGTGAATTTGCTGGTGCCATGATCTCGGACGTCCTGGCCTCCAAACTGTGAGACACAAATGTTTGTTGTTTATAAGCCACCAAGTTTAAGGTAATTTTGTTAGAGCAGCCAAAAGGGAGTAAGGCAATGGGTGTTCGCGTTTGCATCTAGTTCTTCACTATTGTTTACAGTGCTGTAGTTGACATCCCTTTCCATAATTTTTTTGTGCTCGTGCATGAGAGTTTCTTCAAAGAATATAACAAGAAGTGGAATTACTGAGTCCCAGAGATTATGCATTTTCAGTGCTGCTTGATATTGCCAAATGAATCTTAAAGAGGCTGGACCAGTTTATGATGAGAGCAGCTATTTTTAGAGGTTACATTTTTTTATTCTATATTTTTAATTACAAAGGTTTTTAAGTATATTTATTTATTTTTAGAGAGAAATGGAATGCATATGAATGGGGGAGAGCTAGAGGAAGGGGGGGGGGGGAGAGAATCCCAAGCAGGCTCCGTGCTGTCAGTGAGGAGCTCTACATGGGGATCCATCTCACCAACCCTGAGATCATGACCTGAGCAGAAATCAAGGGTCAGACATGAAACTGACTGAGTCACCCAGGTGCCCCTAGGGCTTACATTTTATCCTCATATCTTTGCCCTGTGTCCTCATACAGTGTCATGCATTCACCTTTCAAAATTTTCTGAACTAACCACTCTTATCCTAGACAGTTGTTTGTGTTTTACAATATTTTATAGTCTTTTTAAGAAAGACATTATTGAGGCACCTGAGTGGCTCACTTGGTTTAAGCACCTGACTCTTGATTTTGACTCAGGTCATGATCTCATGGCCCCACACGTGAAACTGAGCCCCACATCGGGCTCTGTGCTGACAGCGTGGAACCTGCTTAAGATTCTCTCTCTCCCTCCTTCTGCCCTTCCCTGGCGAGCACATGTGCACACTCTCTCAAATAAATAAGTAAACAAACAAACAAAATAAAAAAGACTTATTCATTGCAAAAAATTAAGACAATTCATAAAGGTATAAAGAACAAGGTAATGCTCACCTGAAATCCTCGCCCCCAGAGAAAACCACTAGTAACATTTTGGTGACTATCCCTTTAAAATTTCTGGTAAGAATGGGTATGTGTGCAACACTGCACAAATGAAATCAGGCAGGCTTGTTGATCGCCTACCTTTTCACTCAACAGTCTGTTATGAACATCTCGAGATAGTTTTCCAAATCTACAGAACTCCTTGATCTCCTCTGGCTTGGAGCTGCTTTGGGGTTAGCCGATGAGAGAAGGGGAAAAGAGAGACGGCTAACTGTGGCCAAGAGCTGGGTACCTGCTGCATCTGATTTCCCCGTCCTTACCATCCCTGGTAGTCATAGGCATGAGTACCCATTTCACGGATGGGGAAATTAAGGTCATAGCAACAGAAGCAATGGAGTTGGAATTCAGTAAGGTCTCCCCCTTAGTCCACTGCGTTTACTCCACCCCCCACCCCTCTGCATCTCTCATGGGGCTCCACAGTCCTCCTCACAGATGCAAAAGGTGAAAGGCACTTGAAGACCCAGAAGATGGGAGGCCCTCATCTTACCACAACCATGGTGAAGCCACCAGGGACGAGAATATTAAAAACTTGCCCTGCTGAGGTAACCATCTGCTTTCCCCTTTCCCACCTCAGGCAGAGGAGCAGTAGTGCATTCCTGACGGCCCTCTGAGGGGCATTAATCTGGAAACATCTCAGAAGGGAGGGAGAAGAGCCATGCCTTGACTAGATGGAAGCCGCCAGATTGTGAGAAAGGGTCTAACTTCTCCCTTTGCAATGGGTGGGAGGGTCACGGAACATGGGGAGGCAGGGATCGGGTGGCTAGTGGATGCCAGGTCTGTGGTAAGGAAGGAGGAGAGCTGAGAAGGGTTCTCTGCATTGCTGGGAGGGCCCAGAAGACAGATGGGGAGGGACTGGGATCAGCGGTGGCTTCATGTAGCCAGAGGAGCAGTGGTAAAGAAGGATATCATCAGTCAGGGCCTAAAGACATGGCTTCCCTTCCTACCCCTGCCATCGGGTAGTGCTCTATGCGCCCAGGTTTCTCGTAGGCTCCCAGGATAGGGGAAGGGAGCACTCTAATTTTTCGAATGATGAATTTTATTTGGGGGAAATAAAGGAATATGACATTCCTTGAGTTTGATATGGTGGCCTGACATGCAGGGCTGATCATATGGCTGTGTGACTGGCCCAGTCACCCAGAGCCTCATACTTAGGAGAGCCCCTGCACTTCAATGCTCTGCTGTCGCCATCTTGAAACTCTTAATACTTTTTGAACAAGGAGCCCCACAGTTTCATTCTGCACTCACGTGCAAATTGTATAGCTGGTCCTGAGAAAATGCGTGGCTGCTGCATCCCCACGTGGCAGACGTTTCAAAAGTCTTACATCTTTAAGAGCTTTACCTCTCACTGAGAGATGGAGCTCTGAGAATGCTCACCACTGGGCAAGCCCACTGTACCTCTCCATGCATCATGACTGTTCATGCTGTTATGTTTCTGTCATGCTCAGTCACCAAAGGAGTTGGTTACATTCGTCTCTCCCATGAAAATAGGGCTAAATATAAACTTAATATGTTTTAATATGACACTATATATGAAACCCATGGTGGTGCATAGAAGGGGAGCCAAGATGAAAGTGAAGCTGCTGGGGGTGCGGAGTGGGGGGGCGTTTTTACGGAGGGTTCCAATGGAGAAGGCTCGAAGGTCACACGTGCATCTCATGAGTCCCAGCTCAGTCCCAGGAACGAGTGCTTGCCTAGTGCTGACAGTTGGGAGTACTTGTCCCTGCACAGCCCCTTCTTGTTTCCCGGCCTGAAATTTGCACAGATCTTCAGAAGTTATACATCAATCTGGAGGCTTTGTATGCATTTGGAACTGAATAATGTGCTTTTGAAGCCGTCAGATCCAGACGTTTATGATGTCTCCCAGTTGGTCCCCAGGTTCTAGGGACTTATATATGGAGTGAGGGTACTTGTTTTCCAAAGTTCTGAAATTCACTCAGCTCTAGCCCAAGGCTTCCAGAAGCACCCTTCCAGCACCTGGGTGTTTGTGGGTGCTGGGCGGAAATGTCCCCCAGAGTTGAGGGGTCTGGTGTGATGGGTATGACCAGGGTCTAGGAGACTGGGGCGCAGCGTCTCTCTGATGCAGACTGTTGCACGCCCCTCCTCACTCTCTCTCTCATTGCAGTCCGCTCTCTCTCTAATTAGCACAGGGCAGCCGTCTCCATTTCCTTACAGGTAGCCTTACTCACCCCCCAGGGGGTGTCAGGCACAGACCAAAGTGCTAAGGGGAAGGACATGTTGTCAGTGGCTTCACGTTAGGCTTTCTCATGGACTTGTGACGTCTGGGCATCGCTCTAAGCTTCTCTCATGGATGATTCTATTTAACTCTCAAAACTACTCAGTGAGGCAGGCGCTCATATTATCTCCTTATAGCAAACGAGATAAATGAGACATGGAGTGGCCAGAGAAACTCATGCAAGCTAGCAAGTGTTAGGGCTGGAACTCAAACCCAGGCTGAGTCTGCCAGGGGCATCCAACGCACGCTCACCCAGCAGGCTGGTAGAAGGACACTCATTACAACCAGGACCCCAGAGCGAAGCTGCGAACTGACGCCCCTGAGAAGTGTGGGGCGTTTGGGCACGAGAGCGGCAGCAGCTTCATGGGGGAGGTGGTGATGCCAAGCAGCAGAGAAGCAGGGCACCCTTCACCTCCCAGACAGTGACCAGATATGGGTGGGCCCCGCCCCCGAGGTGCCCAAGCCGAGCCAGGCACCTAGGTGGGCAGTTGGTGAAGAGGGGCCATTCTGAGCACTACCCGGTGCAGGTCACTCAGATTGTCTTCTGGTGCAGTGCCTCCAAAGACGCTGGGGCAGCCTCTGCAGGAGAAGGTCCCATTACCTGAAAGAAAGGCTGGGTTCAGTGAAAGCCCTGGTCCGCCAGAAGCTTGCTCCGCTTTGTGCCCCAATGATGGAGTCTGAGGCAGGCGGGAAGGGTCTGCTCCAGGCACTGGGAACCGCTGTCACAGCTCAGCAGAGGAGCGGTCACATGGAATGCAAGAGTGGGAGCATTTGGGTGAAGGTCGTGAAAACGCCATGGAGGTAGGTCAAAAACCAGAGGATATGGGCAATTTCATTTTTTAATCCGAATCCAACCCAGCCAGCAGCTGTCTGTCAGCTGTGGCCAGGAGAGGGTAGGTGATCACAGTGGACAAGTTAGTGCGAGGAGCGGCCCGCACAGGGAGGACAGACACACTGGGTCACAGAAGAGGACAGCTAGGACACGTGTGTGAGACATTCAAGAGCACTCTTGAACCTGGAGGAAGAAACTGGATGTGGCTGCAGAATTTCCATGAGCAGAAGCTGGAGGCAGGGGTCAGTGTCCCGTGAATATCATTCAGACTCTGTTCTGAGCTGATGTGGCCCAGGAATGAGGGTTACGCAGACATACAGGCAGAGGTGGCCAGGCTGGCAGTGTCAGCTAAGCGTCACTGACACCCATGGGCTGGGTAATCAAGGGAGGCTTCAAGGATGGGTAGGAATTAAAAACGTGTGCAGAGAAGAGATGGTGAAAAAAGGAGAGATCTAGACTTCTAAAGATATTTTAAAATAGAGAAAGTCACAAAATAGTATAGATACCGTGATTCTTTTTCTGTTAAAAACATGTGTGAATAGATACATATGCATATAGACACTCATAAATATTCAAAGAAAGGTATATGGAAGAGTATTTATTAAAATAATAATTACGTTACCATTATTGGGTAGATTTTGCTTCTTTTTGCTTACCTGTACTTTCTAATTATTCTACAATAAACATGTATTACTCATGGAAGGTATAGAAGATAAGCTGCCCTAAGTCTTATCAATATGTAAATGCTCCATGTAGGAAGCTCTACCTGAGTGTAAGTTGCATTTCTTCCACTGGAAGAATTTACTGGAATAGTGAACTTCTCTAGGTTTCTGCAGTTCCCAGTGTGCGTAACGTAATGGTTTACAAGTGTGCAGTACGTAGGTGTGTTTCTATCTCCACAACTTGCTAGCTAGTGAAATGGACTAATGATAATACCTACCTCCTAGGCTCTCTCTCCCTCTCTCTTTTTTTTTTTTAATAAAATTTATTGTCAAGTTGGCTAACCTACTGTATATACAGAGTGCTCTTGGTTTTGGGGGTAGATTCTCATGATTCATTGCTTATGTATGACACCCAGTGCTCATCTCAACAAATGCCTTCCTCAGTGGCCATTACCCATTTCCCCCTCTCTCCCGCTCCCCTTTTAGGCTCTATCTGAACTCAGTAAATGTTACTGTTGGCTTTTCTCTCTCTGTCCTGAATACCACTTTCAACCATGCATGAGAAGGTGGTGTAGACCTACTAGGTCTTCTCAAAATTTAATATGCACGTGAATGACTGGAAGATCTTGTTTAAATAAAGATTCTTGATTCAGGAGATCTAAACCTAAGATTCTGCATTTCTAACAACCTCTAGGTTGTCACACTGCTGACTCACAGGCCACACTTTGAGACACGAAGGTATGAATGAGTTAATGTCTTTCTACCATGCCAGGAACAAAATGCCCTTACGTGTGTTCAGATACGACCTGTCATGTGGATTCTCTTCTCTCTTGGGCAGTGTTACGCATTCTGTCCATCAGTAAACATAAACAGCTACTTCTGTGTGTAAGCCTCTTTGCTCAGTTCTGGGAAATCATGGTATCTGTTATAAAACAGGGCCCCTACACTTCAGGAGTTTATATTTAACACCTAAACATCAAAATGTAGGCAGCCACGAAAAGAACCTATCCTGGGTGCTAGGTGAGGGCTCTGAACAGCGAGTGAGAGCAAGGCTCCAGGGTCTATTTAAAATTCTGTAGAGAACTAAAGGCCAAAGACTTCCTTTGAAACGTTGAGGATTAACACATGCTCCAGATGCAGGATTGCGTGTATATGTCTTAACAGTTAATGTGAGTCGTGTCTCTATATAAATATGGGCTCCCATGGGATATGTGAGGTTGTGGTGTATTGTTTTCATAGTTGCAAACCCTCCCCATTCCTTGTTGAATGAAAGAACCAGGGGTTGAGATATGGAAGTCATCTGGAACATAAATGCATTGGCTTGTGGCCATGCCACACCATTGTATCCATTGTTTAAGGAACATGTTTGTCTCATTTGGTTGCATTTTGTGGGGCTTTCAGCTCCTGCTGTATTCCATTTGAAGATTATTATTTACTATAGAAACAGGGATGTCAAGTTGAATGTGGGTGGGGCCCAGGCCGTGAATAAACACAAAATAGTTCATCGCACAGGGTGCAAGTTATTCTTAGGCTTAGGAATAGCCGGTGTGTGCATGCACCCTCCCAAGCCCTGCATTTGCACTGAGCAGCCTGGCAGGCTGTGGGGTGGTGCGCGTGGGAGAAAGTGTCCATTTCAAACGGCATAAGCATCTTGGAATAAATATGTCAGCTCTGCTGAAACAGGACACAGTCTGTGCATGGGAGCAACGGGAAAGACGAGAGGTGCCTTAATGGGGCACATCGAGGTGCGTGATCCAGTGTGGGAAGCTTTTCTTTAGTAACGATTGCCCTGGGAAGCAAGAGCTCTATTTTGACATAAGGAACCGTCTATCAAGTGGGGACACTGTGGAATGGGAACTCATGGGAAACGGGGCTCTCTGGGAGTACTTAGACTGAGGTTGGCAGAAACTACTGTGGAAAGCCACGGGGCCAGAGAGCCATCGGCCTAGCGCATGGAGACGGGCGGTGTAAGGAAGACTGCCCCAAAATATCAGCTGCTTTTATCGGGCGCCAGTTATGTTCCAGACATTGTATCCTTTGGGGGGGGTCTCGATAAACCGTACGTATGACCCAAATAACGGTGTTGCTTCCATCTCACAGATGTGCAGACTGAGAGAGGGCAAGGACTTGTCACAGGTCAGAACAGAATGCTGGAGTGAGATGAGCCCATCCTGACTCCAGAACCTCCTTTTTTGAAACACCATTCTAGAACCTTAAAGAAAAAGAACGTGCCACAACTGTAGAGTTTACTGTCTTCTGCTGGAAGTGTTTTGTCATCGGCAGATCCATGAAACACACGCCATGGCCTGGTGACAGAGCACCCTTCAGATCAGGGCCTGGGGTGGGGTAGCTGGAGGGTAACCAGCGGACTTTCCCTGGTGAAGGCAATGAAACCTCGGACTCAGAGCCTGGGGGAAAATACCACAGTCTTCCTTTACAAAGCTCCTACCAAGGCTCCAGGTACATGATAAGCACTGAGCTGCGCCTCATGGCAACACTAAGAGGCACAGACTATTCCACTCAACAGATACAGGGGACAGAGGTATGACAATTTTCGGGAACATTCCCAAAGTTACTCAGGCAGTAAGAGGCCAAATCCTGGGACTCTAGGAGTCAGCCCTGGGCTGCTGTGCTCTACCGGATGTGGTCCAGAGACCTGGTGACTGCAGGTGAGCACGAGGGCCCCCTGAGGTCCTGGACTGCCTGCTGGCTCCCCAGGACGGTGTAAGAGACCCCTCCCTCGCAGCACCCAGGACCTTCTTCTCCTAGCATGGTGGCCCCTGCATTATTCACCTATGCACATGCCCTCCTCAGGGCCACTGACTGATTCCCATGTGCCAGACGTGGGGCCTTTTGATGGCGGGGAGGGGTCAGCAGGGCCACCTGATTGGAGGCCCCAGCTCGAGGGAGCAGTTTGGCAAGGATGAGGCTTCACCCCACGTGCTGATCTCACTTGCAAAGTCCATCTTCTAAATCTTTCTGGAGGAATCGTAAACACGAAGAAGAAAACAAAAAGGAAAAAAAAAGTCCCCAGCAGACAACATAAGTGAAAAAGCCTCTGTGGAGAAGCTGTCACACTCCTGCTCAGGGGCTGTGATAGAAGTCTGCAAATTGTCCCCAGTATAGCTGCAGGAGACACCATTCACATGGAAGTCTATGGGAGTCAGACCATTGGTTCTTCAACGTGGTTGCACATCGGAGTCACTTGGGAGACTTGAAACGTTATTGACATCTTACTCCCTCATCTAGAGTGTCGGATTTAATTGTCCTGAGATGCGGCCTGGGCTTTGGAATTTTTCAAACTATTCAGGTGGCTCTAATAGGCAGCCATGTTTGAGAAGCACTGAATTAGACTATGCTGTGAATGGTGTCCCCTGGGGGATGTGCGGTGCACAATCATCTAACCCTTCATATTGGCTCTGCCCACACACATATGCCATCTTCAATGACCTGAACTTGCTAGTTGGAGAGATCACAGACTAAATACGTACTTTTCTGCCTTTTGAGCCCCAGTTTCCCTGGGGTTGTGATTGAGGTTGAGGAGAGCATAGGTACTGACCTCTGAGCCTTTGAAGGCTCTCTTACACTTCCTGCATCCTTCTGAGGGAAGAGGGAGAGGCAGGGATCTGTCTAATCCTGCTGAAAACGGGGAGTTTGTCAAGCCCAGTTTTGGAAGTTTCACAACTCTGGTGCTCTGCCCAGGGTAAGCATGCTGTTTTGATTGCCCGACTGAGTGATTTAGGCCCTCAGAAGAATCTGGCTTATTTCCCCTGGTGCCTAGGTTATAAATCAGCCACCGTTAGCAGCTGCATTTTACTCTCTCGGGGCACAAGGGAACTGTAGTCGTTTTTACTGAATTAGCAACTTAATTGCACTAAATATAGCTCTAATGCCCCAAAGAAGCTATGGCAGCTCCCAAAGGTATCTGGCTTCCTACACTCTCCCCGCTCTCTCCCCACCTCAAACCCAGAGAGCGAGTTAAACTCAAGTTCTTAAGTCCTGGCTTCTGGAATGAACACACTTTGTTTTGATTATGTCAATATCATGAAATCCTGCCATGTGAATTTAATGTCACTGTTTCCATAACAACTAATGTCCTTCAAATGTGAAGACGGGTTACCCTAAAACCGAGAGGAAGGAGACAAATATGTGACACAGCAGGTCCTTGGTGTTGTGGCGCAGTCATAGCTTGCCTGTTGTACAGCTCAGATGCCCTGTAACTCATTGATACTTCCCCGCTGATGAGTGCATTTGTCGTTCTAAAATTACAAGTCAAGCTTCTTTGGCTGAAACCTCACATCTGGCATGTGTATTTATCCTTGGCATTTCAAAGTTAATAGTTTTGGTTCAGCCGAGGGATTCAAAACAAACATTTTCTGAAAAGTTCCAAATTCTTGAGCAGATACTTGAATCTAGGCCGAAGAGAGTGAGAGAGAGAGAGAGAGAGAGAGAGAGAACCAAGTATGGAAGAGGCTGCTAGTTGCTTACCCAGTATCTATTCTACAATTTCCCCCTTGTGATAGAAGCAGAGTAACAGCAAACAGCTGTGTTTCCCAGAATTCCTTTACAGCTTAGGAAAGCCACAGGACCCCATGCTGGTCAATGAGGTGGAGGTGGAAGTGTAAGAGAGAGCTTCCAGAAAGGCTTTCTGTGAGAGAATCGAATCAGATGTGAGATATGCCCTTTTTTCTTTTCTTTTAATTTTTTAATGTTTTATATTTAAGAGAGAGAGAGAGACAGAGCATGAACTGGGGAGGGGCAGAGAGACAGAGGCAGAATCCTGTAGCAGATGCCAGGCTCACTAGCAGTGAGATCATGATTTGAGCTGAAGTCAGACGTCCAACTGATGAGCCACCCAGGTGCCCCCCCCCCCCCCCACTTTTTTGTTCTACTTCCTTCCGCCTTCTAGGATGTAGACAATGTCCTGCATCAGCAGCCATCTTGGACCATGAGACGACTGAAGAAGAAAGGCGGTGCTGACTAACGATGGCAGAAGCCCGGGCCACTGATGATAGGGATCCGTCCTAGACTGCCTACCTTTGGGCTTTTCACATGGTAGGAGAGAAATAAACGTATCTTGTTTGAGTTAATGTTATTTGGGGGTTTCGTTATATGAAAAGAAATCTAATTCTAAAGGGACAGATTATGGCAGGGAAAAATTAATAAGAAAAGTCATTTCTCCAATTATGTTAGCACATTTTGGCCCGTGTTTGTCCACCTGCTAGAATGAGTGGCATTATGTGAGAAAAGGTGCCTAAGTATTTCTTGGGCTCAGCAAGGTTAAGCAACTTGCCTAAGGCCACCTAGCTAGTAAGTGGTAGAGCCAGCGTTCTGATTCAACCTAGGCTTTGCCTCCTCCCTGCTTTCCCAGTCGGGGCACCATGACTTACTAATTACAACACTGCAGACTTTGTCATTTTTCATCAATAGTATCATGTTTAATCCTCAACAGGTTGTGCAGTAGTCAGGTCTGGGCTGAACCCACCCCAAACCCGAGGAGCCTGGGAGAAATTTGGTGACTCTGAAGGTGCTGTCTCTTCTGGAATCTTCCACCGTTCATGAGTAAGACTTTTGTATATGTCGTCTTTACCCAGTCCCCATCTGTGGTGCTCCCAGTACATGGCAATAGACTCGGTACAACTGAAGGGAAGAGAGTGCTTTGAGGTTCCACAAAAAAACTACCTTTGCTTAGAAGAGCTTAGTAACAGCTGGCTTCATGGACAAGGTTTGTTGGCCTTCTACAACGGTATTTCAAATCAAGCCAGTTGTTATATCAAGAGTGTAGCATGAAGGGTCACTCAATAACTGACATAGCTAATCTTGGAAACGAGATTTGTCGACCCGTCAAAATTGAGGAGAGGAGGGAAGGAAGCCTCTTTGTTTATTTGGGCCATTCTGGTTCAGTGAGTATGGGTGACAATGAAATTTACTCAAGAGCATTTTAAGTCCTGCCCCAGACTGCCAATGAAGTGACAAGCTGTCTGCTTCTGTCTCCATACTGATAGTAGTCTGTTATCTTAACATAGGGCCTACAGCCGAGCCGTGAGGGCAGTTCTGGTTCCTGGAGTGAGGCGGCTCCCTGCATGACCACAAGGCTCTGAGGCCATGTACACCCAGTGCCTGGCTCCCTGCCTGCCAATACGATGAGCCTCCACATGTTTGTTGCTCAAAGGGTCGAATGAATTTCTGAGTGCCGACAATGCTGACCGTGACTAATGCTTTCTCAATATCATACCTTAATGCAATGGTTGACATGGGCATGAAACCCAGTCTTAAAACTACGTAAGAAATAGTTATAGGATCCGGGTAAAGCTAGGTCCTTTGTGGCTAATGTTAGAACACTGTCACACTTAAAGGAACCAATTAGGTTTCCCCACGTGTAACCACAAAGTCAAAGTAAGAGTGGCTTAAACAAGATTTAAAACTTTCTCTTTCATTTTAAAGAAGTCTGGAGCAGACAATCGGGCAGAATCACAATCGTCACTAAGGACCCAACTTTTTTTCCATCTGTCTCCTCCATCTTTGTAACGAGTAGCTTCTTTTCTCAAGACCACCTCATGGTCCGAGCTGGCTGCTGGGTCTTCTGTGATCACATATAAGTTATCGTCTTTCAGAATGAGGAAAAAGCAGAAAGTCAAAAAAGGAATTCCCCAGCTATCTATTTTCCACATAATCTTTTTGAAAGCCCTGTTCCAAAACTTCTGCTTACATCCAGTTAGCCAGAACTTAATCACATGCTCATCCTTAGCTGCAAAGGAGGCTGGGAAATATAGTGTTTTTTCGGTAGACACATTAACAGGCCTTCTTTTCTACCCCTATAGTATAGGCCAGCTGTCCTTAATACTTAGGCTCTTAGAAACCTTTTCTACCCTTAAAATATATTGAGGAATCCAAAGAATTTTTCATTATGTGATATCTATTAGTATTTACCATATTAGAAATTAAAACAAAAAATTAAGTATTGTTTATTCATTACAAAATTAGTATATTTTATATCAAATATATTAATATATTAATATAATGTATATCAAGTCATCACATTATATACTTTAAAATCTTATAATTTTACTTGTCAATTATACCTCAATAAGGATGGAAAAAAATTAAAATGGCTCCA
>NW_027529433.1:9045233-9057069 GCF_008692635.1 Crocuta crocuta
CAAAAAAATTAAAACATAGAGATAAAAATTACAGGGGCATCTGGCTGGCTCAGTTAGAAGAGCATGTGACTTGATCTTGGGGCTGTGAGTTCAGGCCCCATGTTGGGTGTAGAGATTTCCTAAATAAATAAACAATCAAATAAATAAACTTAAAAAATTTAAAAAGCAAAAAATAAATTAAAATTACAACTATATACCCTTATATATAGAACATATATGTATATATGTATGTATATGTATATGTGTGTATATATGTATATATATATGACATATATATATATATATATATGTTAAATAACATATATTTTCCAGAGTNTCATAGACAGCCAACTTAGGGGTGCCTGGGTGGCTCAGTCAGTTAGTGTCTGACTTCAGCTCAGGTCATGATCTCATGGTTCTTGGGTTTGAGCCCCGTGTCAGGCTCTGTGCTGACAGCTCAGAGCCTGGAGCCTGCTTTGGATTCTGTGTCTCCTTCTCTCTCTGTAGTTCCCCCATTTACACCATCTCTTTCTGTTTCTCAAAAAAATAAATAAATGCTAAAAATTTTTTTAAATTAAAAAAAGTATACAACTTAACAGAAAACAGCTGGATTCTTGTATCTATTTCTGCACTGAATCTGTTGCAATGTGCTGTTTTGGTTGAATTATATGAAGAGAATCTGGTTTCACACAGATGTGTAAGTTGGAAAATACAGAAAGCTTTTCAGATGATTGCAGATATTATTCTTGGATACTACACCAAAAGTCACCTGGCAGTTTCTTAAAGGCTAGTTGCAGTATGGAATCTGAAATCATATCAACGAATACTTCATAGTCTATTCCATTAAAATCCATTGGTCTATCTCGCACATTGAATGTACTTTTACATGCACCTCATTTTGTAATACCATGTGGTGCTCATGTGGAAAATATTCGTTCACTGAATTATGCTGACCTTTGAAATGTTAACACGTTTCATTATACAATATTTTTAAAAATCACACTTTAAAATAGTTTTTTGTTTATTTTTTGAGAGAGAGAGAGAGAAAGAGAGAGGGAGAGAATAAGCCAGAGAGAGGCAGAGAGAGAGAGAGGAAGAGAGAGAATCCTAACCATGCTCCACCCTATCAGCACAGAGCCCGACATGGGGCTCAAACTCAGGAACTGGGAGATGACCTGAGCTGAAACCGAGAGTCAGACACTTAACAGACTGAGCCACTCAGGCACCCCTAAAATCGCATTTTTAAATACCACTTTGATCTCAAAAATAAAGTCCCCTGTTGGGGAAGTTGTCAAGCTCATGATGACAAATAAAATTTTCAAAAATTCTAATTCCCTCTTGAAAGGCCGAATGTTATTGTTGGCAATAAATGCTGTCAGTTATTTCCCTTGAAGTGAGAAACGGACTTTGTTCAGTTTTGAGAGAATATCCGCCAGGTACACAAGTCTGAATAGCCACGGTGCCTCCTGTCACTGGCCTTCTAGAACCACAGAGTCAGCTGGGAGGTCAGCCAGGGTGTCACTGAAACATAGGGACCAGAAAGGTGACCCCCAGAGTGAGCCCCCTGTGACCTCTGAGGGGCCGAATGAGGCAGAGACACGCTCTAGTCTAAACCTGTTCTCCTTGGAGCTTTGTAGACGGAGCTTTTTGTTTTCCCTTTGCAGCCTCTTTGCCTTCTGAAAAATTCCAAGCATGTTTTCATGGCTCCTGTTCAGACTGTTGAGGGATCAGGGCGTCCTTCCTGGCTGAAGAGGGATCAGACCAGCCCCAGAGGCCCAGAAGGAAAAGCCTCCGCTGGAACACGGGAGAGACCTGGAGGGAAGGGGTGGGGTGGCTGCTGCAGGCACTGATGTCCCAGCACGGACCCGTCCAGAGTGGGAAAGAATAGGAACGGGGCACAGTGAACCCCGCAGCTCCTTCTGATGAGGAAATCGGGTAACTTGAATTACTCCGTTTCAACCCCAGAGGGACAAAGGTACGTGAATCGCTGCTGTGGTGAGCAGCTGTTCGAGGTGTCGCGGTAGAGGCTGGGTTGAGGAACTTATCAAAGAAAGAACCTGTGGAATCTGACTCATGACTCTCTGTGTGCTGCTGTTGCATTGACATTGGCCAGTGTTTACCTAACCTTGAACATTAGCCAGCAGAGGACTTTAGCAACCACACATAAGTGTGAAAAATCTTTCACACGCAGGGTGAGCCACGGACAATGAACACTGTTAGCTCCCCCAAGGCCTTATTTGTGTATGTCCACGTAAAGGTGTTATTCCTCTCACAGTACGGACACGCCACATTTGCATCTATGTGTCTTGTGTGTTTATCTGTTACATATATAAGCAGCAGTGACAATGAAAATTATATACCATAGGATTCAAGAAGATGATGTTAACCGTAAAAGTTTATGGAGAAAGATCATTTGCTTGTCTTCTTCTTCTATTCTAAAAATAATTTTGTGAACAGGTAGTAACTAAGCATGGTAAGAAAAAAATCCATAAGGGCCCCCTGTGGCTCAGTCAGTTGAGCGTTTGACTTCGTCTCAGGTCATGATCTCGCGGCTCATGGGTTCGAGCCCCGCGTCCGGCTCTGTGCTGACAGCTCAGAGCCTGGAACCTGCTTCGGCTTCTGTGTCTCCCTCTCTCTCTACCTCTCTGTCTCTCTCTCTCAAAATAAATAAACATTTAAAAAATCCACTAGTCAGCATGGACTAAAGTAAAAACTGAGCTTCCCGTCCTCTGCTCCAGAAATGATTATTACGAGTCCTTATCTATTCGTTAACACATATTAATTCTATTTTAAAAAGTGTACACATATGCACATTCCATCTTTTAAAAATTTATTTTTTTTTAACTAATAAATGGGCAGATCCAAACAGGAAAGTCCCTGACTTCTTACAGAAGCTTCTCTTCAGCCCCTTGTGTGTGAGCACAGACTCCAGCACACATATTTGTGTCCATGATTTACACACGTGTAGGTTTTGTGCTGGGGGACAAATTCTTTGTTCCAGAAGAAAACCTCTGGAACCCAGAAAACTGATTTCCTTCCCGGTTCATCTGGTTATTAATCTTCTTAAAAGCTCCAGGCAATAAAATCCCCCTGTTTGAGGCCTTTGTGGTATCCCAGAGGCAGGTGAGAATCATTCCCACGGAGTTGTCTTCACTTTCTGATTTGTCATCAGTTCTTAAGAGCAATCCAGTAACGGTTTATTTAGTGTGGCTCTCCGTTGATTTTATAACCAACTGCTGACTGCCTGGGACATAAAACTCTTGATGATTTACTAGTAGTAAATGGGCAAGAAATCCATAAATCACATTCTATAAGAGGGTATACATGAGCACACAGGCACACACACACTTAGACTTAAACACCTTCAAATGAAGAGTTGTAGGCATGTCCAGAAAGTATATCCTTTTATAACTTGAGGAGAATGGGGAACTCATTGGTGAGAGGTCCACAATCAATAACCTTTGCAAGTTAAATTGTACCAGGTAGTATTTTAATGTTCAGCAAGAGGTTTTGCCCATTATTTCTTAAAGAGGAGACTTGGCTTCCACTTCCGAAATGTTCCAAGGAGTTTTTTATGGTTTTTGAAAGGAAGAACCCTTTTTTTTTCTAAAAAGTTTTGCCTACCAAGTCAAAACTGCTAAAGGTTGCCAGAGTTTTCAGATACTCTTGAAAATATTCAGCAACACATAATTGTCAACTAAATGTTCACTTAAAGATCTCTTGGGTTTTACTTGTATATATTTTTCCTAGGCCTGTGTTGAGAAAAATCTCTAATTATGTGCAAAAATGAGAAGAAATAAGTTTCTCCTTCCAGGGAAGTCTTGGAGTTTCAGGGAAGTGACAGAGGAGGAGATATAAAGTGGAAAATCTTGAAAAACAGTTTTGTTTGGAAAGTGAGATTTAATAAATATGAATCTGCTACTATGAACAATTTGCCAGTTGTCTGCCTCCCAGAACACAGTGTAATGTAACTAGAAATGTAGGATGCATTTAGCAAAAAGCAAATCTCATTTTACCTCTTCAAACAAAATGAAGAGGTAAAAATAAAATAGAGAAAATTGGGGTAAGCTGAACACTGATGAGATATTTGATGACTTTAAGGAAGTGTACAATTTTTAGGGGTAATAATGGCATGACTCTTTTTTGATTCTTTACCTTTTAAAGATAACACAATGAAATATTTTAAGATGACATGATTTCCTTTTTTAAAAATCCTGTTGGGGGCGCCTGGGTGGCTCAGTTAGTTAAGCATCGGACACAATGATTTTAGCTCAGGTCATGATCTCAGGATCATGGGATCGAGCCTTGGGTCAGGCTCCGCACTGGGTTTCGTGTACTATTCTCTCTACTCTTGTATTTGTTTGAAAATTTTCATAACATAGAAAACAACAGAACAGCTAAGTGGAAGTGGTCATGTATTAGTCATTTGAAAAGTTCTTCGTTTATTTATTTCACATTTGTTATTCAGCAGGAGCCGGTGTTGGTCGTGCGGAGGGCCCTGCACGAGGCCTTTGGTGACTGCCAAGTGGTGTGAGGTGCTGTCTGCTGACAGCACCGTGGTTACGTTGACGGACAGGAACACTACTGAGAATGAGGTGGGATGCCCTCTTTTTGGTAAAAAGAAATCTAACCGACAACGGTTACTATGAGGAGCTTCTGTTTGGGGGAGAAACACCAGCCGCCTGGGGGGCAGGGTTTCAGCCAGCCCTGCTCCAGGGATCAGAGAGTAAACAAGGCCCATGAAGTGCCTCAGAGGGCAGAAGCTGAAAGCAGACACCCACAGCCAGCTCTTCACAAACAAGAGGCTTTATTTTTATGATGTACCCCCACCCTCTGCCAAAAAAAGTGGGGAGAGCATTATTTAAAGGGCTGGTTTTGTAGTAAAGAGATGAAACTCAGACTGGTGCCCAACACAGTAAAGCCAAAGGGAAAGGATTGATTGATCGCAGGCTCTGGGAAGTGCTCCACTCTGCAGGACCCCTCCCTCCGGAGTTCTGCACAAAGGGGGCGGAACACACCCCCAGATTGCGCATGGGATCCAGTCCTTGGTTGGCCCAAGGAGGGCAAGAAGTCCCAGGAGCTCTGTGAAAGCTTCTTCCCCTTGGTGGCTGGGCCTCACTTCCCAGGCCTAGATAACCCCTCTCCCACCCTGTCAAGATCATGAGCTGTCGTCAGTCTCTCCAGCCAAAAGGCCCAGCCCAAGGGGGCTCCCGGGAGATGTTCCCACATAACATTACATTTTTAAAAAACCTGTCTCCTTTGATTAACAAGACCTTTTAGCTTTCTTTTGAATTCTATATAGATGGCCAGGATACACCCCGACACAGCGCCCCGCTGAAGGCTGAGGGTGGAGGAGATAGGTATCTCCTGGTGTTGTGGTCACTTAGATCTGAGCTTTGCCAGCAAGATCAAAATTACACCCTATGTGATGCTGGGTTTTACCCTAACCAGTAAGTGTGATATGATATGTGATGTGACTCTTCATCATAGCTCCCTCCTCATTAAGACCATTCAATGGCTTTCCACTTGCTCTGCAGACACAGACTAAAATGGCTGACAAGACCCTAAAGGTCCTGGCCTGGGCACTGAAACTTTGAGCACATTCCCAAAGCCAGGGCCACTTCACACTCAGATGATCTCAGGGTGGATAGCATAGCAGGGGCCAGACTGACTCTCATTCACTAGCCCCACATTACAGTCATTCATCCAGCCCTCATAAGATACTGAGAGAAAGAATGATGAAAGGCAAATATCTGGATGAGAAACCAGAAACTCAGCCAGGAATACGTCCTTGCTGGTCAAAGAGACCAAGCAGAGACCCGGGGTTGGAATCCAAAAGCAATCCAGCGGGCTTTCTCTCATGCTGGCACCTGCAAGCCCCCAGAGAAGACAGACCATGGTGTCTTGAAGCCAGAGAGCAGGTGGATGTAATTCTCGGGTAGCAGAAGGCCCCTCTGCTTGGTTAACACAGTACAGTTCACACAGCCTGCAAGGTGCCCCCTGATACTGCCTCCCGCTTGGGGGGATTGCCAGGCATCTCCCTTCTTCTCTTTGACTAGGTACCAGCCACTGTCGCCTCAGCTAGCAGGACAGTCCTCAGCGGTCAAGAGACACCAGTCACGTGGCTTTCCCATGTGAATAGTGTACCCTGGGGTTGGACAAGGCAAGGGCTTTGACTTCCCTTCCTCAAGCAAGCCCTCATGACCCTCCTGACCAGCCCAGAGCTACGGGACCCCTCCTGGATGTCAGAGAGTAGTGGGTCACATCTGTCTCCCCTTCTAGACCCAGAGCTCTGCTCTTATGTTGGTTGGGTTTTCACTCTTCTTTCCCCACTTGGCCCATGTCCTACCAGGGAGGAGAAGCTGAATGAACAAGTTCTCCTTTTCCCACCCCCTGACTGTTGCAGGCCAGCCACGCACCTTGAGCTCCTGAAACTCTGATGCACCATCTTCGGAGGCATCGATGACCTCTACGTTGGCACTTTTTCTCTTTCCTGGAACAGGGATGGTGCTGAGTAGTTCTGTTGCCTGGAGCTAAAAACTCTCCAAGGCCACTTCCCTACATGTGGGACTCCCAGCATCAGTGAGATGAACTGGCTTTCCTGCCTATCCTAACATCTTTTTTCCAACTTGACCTTCCCTTGATGCTCATTATAACTGAAGTCCAGGAACATAGAGTTGTGGGGTGGCTGAAGATGAGCAGAGCAAGGGGTGAGGGAGGCAGGCATGCAGGGCTCCATGTGTCATTGCCAGTAGGCATGCCACAGGTGATGCTCAGCTGTGTCCCTGTCCCCAGCCTTCCTCCCCAGAACCAATGGCCCTCAGCTGGGAATCCCATATTTCAGGACTGTGGTTTCTGTAAACCGAATCACATTTTCCCATCACCTTCTATCATCAGACATCAGAATGAATTCTCATATAAAAAGGCTTTGTTCCTAAGATATAATACAAATCACAACAGTAATAAACCAAGCATATTTTAATCATATCCTTGGGAAATGAGATGTTTGTGATAAAAATTAGTAAAAATCACTCTGTATATAAACATGGTACCAAAATTTTGTGGAATTGCTGAATCCTATCTTCTTCTGGGATGAGCCTCCCTTATCTCCAGTGGCAGGAAAATAAGAAGAATATTTTCTTTTAAAACTCGATGATTATAACTGTCTCTTTTAAAGTCTTCCATCTGTGCTGGTGGTTTATTACACAGTTCAGATTCAGGGAGATTCAGGGCACCAACTTCTTTTACATAGAAGGTGAGCTTGTCTTGACCATAAAGATTGTTTCCATGATCCATGATTTTCCAGGTATGGACATGAGGCTCTATTTTGTCTAATTCAGCAGAACTCATCGACAGGTGCTTAGAGAAGTGCCCACGTTCTGTTGGTCGCTGGGCCCATGTCGCTTGCGTCCAGCAGAGATGCCAGCCTGGGTGGACACATCAAGCTTTAGCTTTGCCAGTAGTCCCTGTGGCCCGGTGGTAGCTTAAGGATTTATTGACGACATTGTCCTATTATTATTTTATTTTGTAGGGTTATTATTTTATTTTGTAGCCAGCTATCTAATGCTTTTTGAACAGGAGATAGTATTTCCTTTTACTCCACTATTAACCTGTTTTGCAGCCTTTAAGATACTCAGACCCCTCAGGGGACCCTGGACGGCAACCAAGTTGTTTGGGAATCTGCAAACCCCCTTTGAGGGGCTGAGAACAGGTAAATCTCCTGTTGAGCCTATTTTCTCTTGCCTGCCCCCGCCCACTCACCCCCCACTCTCATTCCATGGAAACTCCCAGAGTCCCAGCAGCCATGAAACACCGGTGCCTTCCTATAGGAGGGGGATGGGTTGTAGACAAAGAAGTGAAGTTCCTGCCCATGAACCGTATGCAGGGATGTCCAGCTGTACCAGAAGGAAATATCCCCTCACCCTGGGCCTAATTTTTACCAATCGGAGGCATTTTGCTTCCCATGTCCCCTCCCACCCCACCCCCACCCCATCCCCTTGATGGGTGTCCATCCAGCTTCCTGGGCTGTCCTACTGTCTAACCTCTGAAAGTCACAGCATCCAACACCTCATTCGTCGGCAACAATGAGTTAAATCCTGTTCTCTCGGCATCAGGGTCTAGCGAGGGAGGGAGTATATTTCCTCATAGGGAGGAGGAGAGAAGCAGGCGGAGTCCTCTTCTGCCGGCTGTGTCTCTCCCAGCTGGGCAGCATCAGGGCTGGACCTGGCGTGGGAGCAGAAAACACAGACCCGTTACAGCCCACAGCGCCTCTCTCAGAGCCGACACCGCCATCCTGGTAACAGGCCACACAGACATTTGCATTCTCCCAACACCTTCCTTACAGACCAGACAACGCCCGTGGGCTGTGACTGTGACAGCCACAAGGGGAGCGTCCCCACTACACACAACATACCTGTCATTTCCACCAGCCACAGTCGAAGGGTAGTCTTGCTCACCAACAAACACGGCGTTCTCTGGAGGGTAGATGGTGTAGTACTGAGGAGGACTTGGAGTGGCCATCACCACCCCTCCAGGTGGTATGAGACCACAGGGGTTCACCACTGGCTGCAGGTAGGTGGTGTTGATCCCAAGGGGCTCTTGAGAGCCATAGGGAGGAGGGATATATTGCACCACAGTGGCCCCATGGAAGGTGATGGGCTGGTTGATACCAGTGAAAACAAACGACTGTCCTCCCGCGGTCTGCTCCGAATCCAGGACCCTTTCCTCACTTTCTTTGCACACCTGGCAGGAGAGCATTTTGAACTTGCACACAGCAATCAGGATGAATGTCACCCCGACTGACAGCAGGATGGGCCCAAGGAGCTGGGTCCATTCAAAGTGAGAGACACCTTGGTATTTGATCCAGCCCATGATGGTGAACGTGATCCCCACTAGTCCCAGGAAGATGCCTGAGAAGAGCAAGGTGGCCCCTGCCTTGTCATCATCGGACACCTGGATGTCAGCGGTACTGGGTGTGTAAGGAGTGACCGAAAACACGTTGAGAGGGAAGTCCTCCGAGCGGCTGCTGCCCTGCTCCATGGTTCGCATGCAATCACCCCGCTTCCAAGAGAGGAAAGGGATTGTGACGGCTCCTCAGAGCCGCGCAAGGCAGTCACAGGCTCCGATTAGTTATGGAAGAACTTTGGGCCTCTGTGGTTAACAGAGTATAACAGGCAGAGTCCTGAACTTTGTTTAGAAGAATAAAGGTCTGAGAAATGAAGCTTGAAGTTTTCTTATACAATGTCCATGATTGGGGGCCTCTGTCTTACAATTCAATGACAAATTCTTTCTCATTCACATCCATTCATTCAAAAAGTGTTTGAGCCTGTCCTTTTGTGCCATGAGGTGCTTTTCTAGATGTAAAAGGCACTGCTCCTGGGCTTTGTTTGCATCCTGCCAAAGCCAGGATCGTAGAAATGGCAGAGGGCAGGGCCCTTGTTGTCCCCATCACGTAGTCGGACACATAACCCGCTTTTCCTGTTGGGTCAGCTCACTGGAAGGGCACAGACACCCATTTCTTGACTGTGTCATCCTTCCCATGTCAGGGGGCTCGACTTGTGATGACCCTTAACCACCCACAACCCTCACCGAGCTCTTAGGTGCTGCTGTCTTATGACCGGCCCGTGTGCCTTTTGGCTTCAGCCTTGGGGGACAGTTCCAGCTGGGGTGAGGAAGGACGCCCCCACCCCGGGAAGCCTTCCCATGCACCACGTCAATGGCCAAAGTTGAATGAGCATCAGTTATGATCCGGCATCTAGGGGACACCTGCTGCAGACCTTCCCTCCATGGTGGCAGCACAGTCCCTGGTCTCCAAGGTAAAGTCAACAATGCCTTTTTTTTTTTAAGGGAACATTTTATTTTATTTTTTTAATTAAATTTTTGGAGGGGAGGGACAGAAGGAAAGAGAGTGCCTCAAGCATTCTCCACACTCAGTGTTTTTTAACCCTGCTATGTTTGCAGCCAAACTCAAGCTACTTCAGAGAAGAAAGCTTGATATTCAGTGACATTATTGGTCATTCATAATTATAGAACTTGAAAGCGGCTCCATTCCATGAACTTGTTCCTCTGCTGAATAGTAACTGTAATCCCCTTCCTTTCCTGGACAGGCCTAATCCAAACAGATGTCTCTCTTAAGTGGTTAAATATTATATTAGCTCCCTTCCCCACTAATGAGCAGAGGTCCAAGAACAGAATTGCCCTCTTGCCCTAGACACGGCTTCCAAACTTCCCTGATGATAAAAATCACCAGGGCCACTTTCTTTAAAGGCAAAATCCAAGTTCCTAACTCAGACCAACAGAATCAAAATTTCCAAGGAACTGTAAATGCCCCAAGTGGCTTTTATCACCGGAATCTTTGTTAACCTTCTTGAGTTAATCCCAAGTGCTCCTGAAAGACCAGGGGACTGTTCACCACCAAAAACGCCTCCCCTCTGCTATAGGACAAGGCCTGTAATCTCTAACTTCATTTCCAGATGGAAAAGCAAGCAGCTGACCCCCCTCAGGTATCTTCCCAGATGTGTCCTTGAGCAGCCAGGATCAGGTGGTGGTGCATTTGAAGCGCTCTGCCGCCTTTCCCACTGAGCTAGATCAAAGACCCAGAGAAGCAAGCTTTTCTCTCTAATCATAAAAATTCTGATCAGCTAGCCTGACATTCTTTTCATGCTCTTAAGCCTTGAGTTAACAGCTGAAACTGTCCCTGGCATTTAGAAAAAGCTAGGCTCTCAAAATTCTTCCTCTAAATCACTCACTTGATGTTTCTCATTTGTCTGTAGCTATGTCCACTTGTAGCTACGAGAGTAACTGGGAAGACTTAAAGAGCAGAGCAGAGAGCTCACCTCTATGAAAATACCTCATGAGAGCAAAGCTGGAATGACTTTCAGAGCAGACAGTGCAGGAAGTTCTCTTGTTAAACTTTCAAGGTCACCTTGATTTAGCTTCTCAGTCCAAAAGCTCAAACTCTCTGTATATGGTAAGTAGCAATTAAAACAAACAAACAAACAAAAAAACCCTAACAAACCGAATTCAACTGCACATTACAATGATTATATGCTATGACAACCACGTGGGGTTTGTTCTTGGAATGCAAGGATAGTTCAACATTCAAAAACCAATCAATGTAATACATCACATGAACAGAATGAAGTGGGTGGGGGGAGAAAACCCATGTGCTTATATCAGAAAAGAAAGTGTTAAGGTTTACTGAACACATATTATGGACCAGGCATGATTCTGGATGTTTAATATACATGGTATCATTTCATCCTTTTAACAGCCAGGTTATAGTCAATCAAGAAACCGATCGCTGAGCTCCAGGGCCTGGGGTTACTTGCAGGTTTGATGATGGCAGCTTTATGGCAGTTGGGCCCTGGACACTCACGACCACAAAATAACATCTGATGACTCTGCTTTTCCCTCTAAAGTCGTTTGGATTTCTCTCTTCTTAGTTTAGATCTTATTTAACTAATGACCTGTTTAATATAATTCTTATATAAACATTATTTCCATATGTAGATAACTTCTGGAATTACATTTACATTTGAGTAGATTGCATGTTATTTCAACCATTCATGTATTTCAGCATGGAAAGAGACATTTAAAACAATACAATTATTTTAGTATGAGAAAAGAAATGAAAAGAAGCCTATGATGATAATTAACCATCCTTAGGTACTCTGCTTTAGTGGAGACTCTACCAAAGAGATTTTTCCTTTGTCAGGTGGCTCCATATTAGGCTCTGCCAGTAGAGGGCACTGGAGGGAGGCTGCAAGAGAAAGACATTATTATTTCCTATTTTGTTTGCTGTTACTGTGGTAGATTTCATCATTCTGGTAGTGACGGTTCCAATTTCCAGGCGTTC
>NW_027529433.1:9057182-9097283 GCF_008692635.1 Crocuta crocuta
TACACGAGCCTCATGGTGTCCTTTCAAAAATACCAGCATCGTATTGTATATTTGCAAGTTGCCAAGAAAGTGCATTTTAAAAGTTCTCATCACAAGAAAAATTCTGTGACTGTGCATGGTGATGGATGGTAATTATGTGGTATCTCTGAAACTAATACAATGGATGTTGATTTTTTAAAAATGACCAGCTCCAGCCCCACAGTGCTTCCTCTCCAGAGGTGTTTGGTTGTTGGTTGTGTTTACTAGATCACCAGTTTATTATGAAAGTATAGAATACAGGAACAGGCTGATAGTATGGGGAAAGGGCAGAGAGTTTCCATGCTCTCTCCCTCCATTCTCCATGTGCTCACCACCCAGGATATCAGCACACATGTAAACCTCTCCAGAGGTTCTTAGCCCAAGATCCTCAGATGCTAGCACTAGCCAAGTGGCATTTTCTATTCAGAAAGCTGGGTCCCAATTCCATGGAGTCTTTTCTCCAAGCTTCTACATTGTGATATAATTCCAGCCTCTTCCTTTTGCTTCCCAACCTGCTACTATCTCTGAGTTACCTCAGCACTCACTTTTTGCTTTTTCAATCCTCCAATACCTGCTTAATTTCCTATATTAAATCCTTTCTATTAAAATAGCTGGTAAGGTTTCTGTTCCCCTAACTGGATCCTGACAGATACATATTATTAACAGACATACAGAAATGGGATGGTGGAGTTGGTTTGGTCACATTCTTGGCCTCAAATATAGTGTTGATCTCCTTGTCAATGAAGAATGGATGTTAGTAACCTATGGCATGCAGTAATATCAAAACTAATCAAAGCATCACTTGTGGTAGGTTGTGAGGAAGTGCCTGGTGAAGGAAGTAACCTAGGAACCAAGCGGCTGCTACATTTAACCATGGTGGTAGCAACGATGGACTATGAGGACTGTGGGATTAGGGTGGCCCCATTTGAGTGCACCAGAATAGTTAAAAAAGAAGATTAACAAGCTCAAGGCTTTAAACTCTCAGCTCAATAATGGTCAGGAAACCAAAGAGTCTCCATAGTGGCCCTAAAAGAATGTCTTTTTTTTTTTTTTTTTTTCTAGTACCTGCAGGGCTGACCTCACTGAAAATAAAACACACAACTCAAATATGCATGTTACATAATAACAACAAAAGTTTAATTTGAAGCCTCATCAAGTATGTAATATGCAAGTTTGGAGGCTAATTGTGGATCCTGAGACTTAGAAGGAGGAAACTCAGATGAAGTTGATAATCTTGAGCCACTGAGTCATTCTGGGCCATTGTTGTTAGCAGAAGCAACTGTGTCCTCTTACTCTTTTTGAAGATACTATGATAGCCTCAACTGAGACAGCAGAAGATGCCTAGTTTCCTCAAGATTCATGCTAACCACCCCTGGTTGCCTCTGACATAACAGATCAGATTTCAGCATACTCTAGGGAAATAGTACAAGGTTCTGACACAGGAGAAAAGATCTTACAGTCTCTGTGAGCAAGGAAATCTCTCGCTTCCATTTTAAAATTTGATTTTTATTGCAGTGACATGATGTACAAGAAAAACATCCAATTTCCCCGTTGCAGTTGTTGCTCAAGAATATTTAGCATCAAAATTTGACAAATATTTGGTGACTAAACCAACTGTGTGAGCCTTTTGTCATTAAGGTGAGCAATTCATTCATTCATTTTATACAAAATTTGACCCTTTGTAGGATATTGGTAGGATATTTCTTATTCGATGACTAAAAATAATAATAATTTACAAAGCAGTGGTTCTCAAAGCATAGCAGCTTGTTAGAAATGTGAATTCTTGCGGGCGCCTGGATGGCTCAGTTGGTTAGGCAACTGACTCTTGATCTCAACTCAGTGTTTTTTTTTTTAATTTTAATTTTAATTTTAATTCTAATTCTTTCTTTCTTTCTTTCTTTCTTTCTTTCTTTCTTTCATTCGTTCGTTCGTTCAGAGGATGCACAAGCAGGGGAGAGGAGCAGAGGGAGAGGGAGAGGAAGAGAATCTCGAGTGGGCTCCATGCACAGTGCAGAGCTCGACTTGGGGTTCTATCCCACAAGCATGAGTTCATGACCTGAGCCGAAATCAAGAGTCAGATGCTTAAGTGTTCGAGTCACCCAGATGCCCCTCCTCAGGACCCCATCTTCTTGAAAATGTCTGTGTCCGTTATTATCTGAGCACCTGGGGCATGTTCTCACAGACAATATTATAAACCTAAGCTGTCCCCCTTTGGGTTCCCCTCACTCTGCCTCTCTGTCTCCACCTGCAGCAGACCTGGGATTGAATGAACCAGAGACAAAGTGACTTTCCTTAAGATGCAGTTACAACAACAAAGGAAAGCTAATGAACTAAGATTAAATACGTCAAAGAAACAACTAAGGTTAGTGAATCTGCCATTTAGCAAATTAGTTTTTTTCAAGATCTACCCAGATCCATGACTCTAGGTAAACAGAGGTAGATCATTGGCATCTATGACTGTCGAAACATTAAAAGTTAATCTCGGTCTTTCACTAATTGTTCAAATATGGCTTTTTAGCACATTAAAATGTATCTTTTGGGGCGCCTGGGTGACCCAGTTGGTTAAGCATCCAACTCTTGGTCTCAGCTCAGGTCTTGATCTCAGGGTTGTGAGTTCAAGCCCCACATTGGGCTTCACCCTGGGGGTGGAGCCTGCTTTTTTTAAAAAAAGAATCTTTTGATAAAAGCACTCTTTTGGTTTGGCTAACTCTTTCCACCTAAACTTTTTTCAGCCACATCTAGAGAACAGACCCACCTCCTTCTGAAGCAGTCATGACACTGACCTTGCAGGAAATTCCAGGCATCGTTTTATTTGCTCGTTTGATTGTGGCTTATAATTTTATAGAAATGGAATCACATTCATTTTATAGAAAGCTTATTTATAGAAATGGAATCACATTAATCTTTGGATCACTTTTTATGTAACAGCTCATATAATCTTTCCCAAATCCGTACAATTTATTTTTAATATTCTGACAAAAATGACTGCTTGATACAACTACAGCTAGAAATTTCTCAAACAAGATATATCAAGATATGAAATAGAGATTGAGGATTAAGCTCATTTTTGGCCACAATAATAAAATCCATAACCTGAATAAGAATCCAGGTTAAAAAAAATATATAAACTCTGGTAGAGGCACTGTTGTGGCAAGAGTGTCAGAAAACAGACAACTTTAAATTGTGAGACCATAACTCAGTACAACGTCTATTTTTGGAGCAGAGTGATTTGGCAATTTCTATTAAAATATTAAATGCACATACAATTGAATTCAAGAAGATGCAAATATTTTCTTCTAGAAATGTTACCTACATCTATAGGTCACACAAAAGAGTGTCTTAGCAGAATAGACAATGAATGTCTGCACTGTCAGTGCAGAGCCTGCTTGGGATTCTCTCTCTCCCTCTCTCTCTGCCCCTCCTCACCCCCCCAAAAAAGAGCAAACAGGTCTATAAGGAGAGGTATGGGATAATCTCTAAGATGTGTTGTATACTGTTGTATAGTATATTTGCCATGCTACCGTTTGCAAGGGGAAAGAGGTATATGCTTGTCATTGAATGTATGTACTTAAAATACCACTGAGAGGATACACGATAAATTGGGAAAGAGAACTGGCTGGGCATTCTAGTTATCTAGTGCTATATAACAGACCACCCTCAACCTTTGTGGCTTGAAACACAATTCAGTAGGCTGACTGAGCCACAATTGGGCAGTCTGCTAGGAATGCAGCCATCTGTCATCCCAAGACTTAGAGACTGAGCTCGACTAACAAGATGGTTCATTGATACGGCTCAGTGAGGTTGTTTACCAGAGCTCCTACCTGTGGTCTTTCTGTGTGGCTTCACCCAGCACGGTGCCTAGCTCTCAAGAAGGGGTGTCCTATGAGTGAGCATTCCATGGGTCCCAGACGGAAGCTGGGATCTTATGACCTAGCTTGGAAGTCCCAGAATATCACTTTCATTTCATTCTGTTGCTCAAACAGACCCCTAAGCCAAGCAAGATACAAAAGGAATAGAATTAGATTCTTCCTCTCTGTGGGAGGAGTGTCAAGATGACAGTGCATGTGGAATAGGAGATAGTATCGCCATCCTCTGGAAATACAATCTTCCATAGACAGATACTGACTTTTTTACCATCTAGTCTGTGATACTGCTTGAACTTCTGTCCACACGGCCATCCAAGTGTGTTTCAAGATTTTAGATCAACAGCATTTGTAGTCACTTATGGTTGGTCAGTAACTTCATCCTTCTTTACAGACAAGTTCTCCAGGGGCTCATGGGGGCGACACTGTCATAGTGCTCAGTAATATCACGTTCTGAATTGTCCTGAGTTTCTTGCATATTTTCACTGCTTGTCAGGCTTACCCATCAGACTTCCTGTCTTTAACCACCAACCCACATTCTCAGTTAAAAATTGTAATTTTGAAATGATTATAGTTCAAAGAGATCAATGAAAAGTGACACTGAAACCGCAAAAACAGAGTTATCAGCGAACTCTTGTGGGAAGTGAAACTAAGCATGGTCATGCATTTGTTAACAAAGCATTTGATTTGAGCGCATTGCAGTGGGGAAGAAACTGCTTTGTGGAAGCCTCTGTGTGTGCGCGCGGGCATGCGCGCGCGCGTGTGTGTGATATTAAATGCCTGGAACCTCACCCCTGAAAGATGACTCTGCACTTAAATAAATGTCAGATGTCTATAAATCAGTTAGAAGTGGGTATCTGAAGGAAATCTCAATATTAAGAATTATCTACCAGCTAACTTGTTTTATTTACTTGAATTCTGTCTGTGACCACAGACGGTTTATATTCCTCTTTTACAATTAAAAAAAAAAAAAAAAAACACCACGGTGGCTGAATCATAGCTATATAGTAGTCATGCAGAAAATCAAAATTGTCCCTGTGTATTTTGCTCTAAGAATCGCAAAATATTTGGGGGCGGGGGCCGGGATCACTGAGCACTCATCCCAGCCTCTTGCTTGAGTTTCCTAATACCCATGCGAAGGGCAGTGCCTCGGTTTTACAGATGATTAATCTCAGCCACCGGAAAGAGTGTTATCTGACCAACCAGCAGTGCAGGAGGGCAATCTGTTTTCCTAAACTGTTTTTAAACCGCTCTCCCATGAAGGGCGCGCGCCTGCTTACGAGTGACCCCTCTGTGTTCCTGCGCGGGGGTGTGTCCGCCAAGGGTCACTGGGTTCATAGGATGGTCTGACCACCCTTACATTTCCTTTTTCGGCCGAACTGAATGTTATCTTGATGGTGCTAGAATGTAGGTCCCAGCCACTGACATTTTCAGCAGGCAGTAAGGTGGGTCGCCCCCCCACCCCCCGCCCCAGGGGGCGGTGCTCTTGGCCTGAGGATCTTCTGAATGGGGTAGGTCTGCACCGGGAAGTAGCTCCCTTTCCAAATTCGGAAATTCAGGTACTTGTGTTTACAGCCATAGGAATATGTTCTGGGCTTTTAGGGAGCCCTGTGATTAGATTACACTCACCTGGATAATCCCTTTTTGCAGCCAACTATGTCATATAACATAATATGGCATAGGAATGAATGATATCCCATTCACAGGTTCAGGGGGATAAAGGGTATGGAATCTCTTGAGAGAGGCAGGTAGGGCGTTTTTAGAATCCTGCCTACCACATTCTGGTTTTGCTGCTGGGAGTCAAGAGCGTGTTTAGGAACAAGTGATCAGACAAGAATGACCCTACGAGGGATATGTTTGTCTAGGCTTAAACCGCATTGATTGCTAAGTAGGTTTAGGTAACAATTGCAGTGGGTCTTATGGTCCTTAATGTGTACAATTTACTCTCATGCCGTGGTTCTCAAAGTGTGGGTGCAGGACCAGCAGCATCTGGGACCTTGTCAGAAATGCACATTTGGGGTCCCACCCCAGACCTACTGAATTTGATGCTCTGGGGCTGTGGTCCCGAGATCTGTGTTGTAACTAGGTGCTTCCGGTGCAACTCAGCTGAGAACTACTTTTCTAAAGTAAGTCCTAGTTTCTTTTTTCTGTTTCTTTCTCTCTCTCTCCTTCCTTCCTTTCATCCTTCCTTCCTTCTTTCCTTCCTTTCTTGCCTTCCTTTCTTCCTTCCTTTGTTCCTTTTCATTTCTGTGTGTGTGTGTATGGGTGTGTGTAATTCAGGCCATCTCTAAGGTGACTCCCACTTCCAAAAATATATGATTCTGTGAATATTATTAAAATGATTACACTGTAGAAACCAAAAGACACATGTGTGCATCATCTGTGTGTGTGTGTATCATCTGTGTGTGTGTGTGTGTGTGTGTGTGTGTGAGCTTACATATGCACAGTGGCTAAGAGCATGGGGTCTAGAGGTTTTTCCGCAATCAAATCCTGGCTCCACTAATTACTAGCTGTATAGCTGGGTCGGCTGCTTAGATTCTCAGAGGCTCAGTTTCCTCATTTATAAAAGAGGCTACTAACAGTACCTACTGCAGAAGGGAGTGAGGATCTAGTGAGATGACACCGAAAGAGCACATAGCCTAGGAAGTTCAGTGACTGTCAGCTGTAATTATTTTATTTTGCTATGTTTATTTAAGTGTCCCCCTTGGGTTCTTGAGGAGCTGGGTCCACAGTGGGGCTGGAGCACCAGGCCCATGTCAGGAGGCCCTGAAACCATTGCCCGGATACTAAGGATTAGCTGCTACTAGGCTTGAAGGTCAAAATGAAGCTCCTCTGATTCTAAGAGTCAGTTTGAGTCGTACCACTGCAAAGGGAGTCATTTAGGTACAGTGTGTACATAACCCTGTGACTGCCTCACTGCCCTCCCCTGGGCAGCTTGAAGAGATCACATAGCAACATGGAGTCAGCTGAAGTATGGAGAAAAGAGGCTGGAAACAGTGGGCCTTTGTTATTTGTGTGCGTCTGTTTATATGTTTGTTTATTTTTGTTTTTACTTGTTGCTTTTCTTTGTTTTGCGTCTTGAAAGGAGCAGAAAGAGTTAAGGCCTGGAAAAGAGTCAAGATGTGCCTCTGTGTAAAGTTCAAGTGGGGAAGCGTGTAACGCGGGAAGACATAAGGCACCTCGGTACCCCTCGACCCACCACGACTTCATGAGCCTCACCATTCAGGCTTGAGGGATCTCCCCAGAGCTTGCTAAGAGGCCTGAATAAAGATTGGGACATTGTTGAGCCAGAAACCAGGGAGAGAGAAGAGGCCCGACAGCAGGGTCTGCTTCCTCTGAAGGGAGCTTCAAGCTCCTCCACCTTCTGGGTCGTTCTCAGTGCGCTGATGTGGGAGGGAATGCAGAGGCCACCCAGTGTGAATTGCTGCTGTCTGAAATGGAAGCCATTCTCCCACGCGTAGGCAGGCAGTGACATGAGGGGCTGATCCCCACAGCTGCTCCCCACCCGCAGCCTGCTCCCAGGCACCACATGGCCCCTTTAGCTTCAATGCCACCAAGAGAGTGGCCCAGCCTGGGAGACACCACTCTGTTAAAAACCACCAGTAACCACAGCAACTCTCCTGGCGGGATGCGGATACTGGCTCGGTCCTCTTCAACCCCAGGAAGGGGAGTTAGAGCTCGCCAGTACGTGCACTATTTGAGGTGGATGTCTGGCTGAGGTCTTAAGTGGCTGCCCCATGTCCACCAGTCTTATGCGGGAGGTGAGCTCCCCCAGTGAGAGCTGTTAGGACTGCAGATCTGCCAGGTTCCTGGAAGACCTCACCATTCAGAGTTAGGGGCCCAAAGGTGCACTCATAACCGTCCTTGCCCCATTAATGTGTCTGCATATTAATCCACTTGGTCCTCTGCATGCAGACCAAAGTTGGCCAAGTGGGGAGTGATTAAAGATACTCCCTTCTCCCCTCTGTTGCTCTAGAAAGCCCATCCAATAATTTGATCCCAGTTGGCTGGAACACTGGATAACAGAACATTCTGCAATACTAAACAATGTTCATAAAGTGGAAGGAGCCTGGGAGACCAAGACCCAGCATCCTGAAGATATTTTTTTTAATGGTGCTGAGTAAAAAAGTGTTAGGGGAATAATGAAGTCTGTAGCACAATATAACATATGAAAAGAAAAGATCCATACACAAAACCATACTCATAAAACTACAATGATATTTTTCACATTGATGTGGTTGCCTCTTTGGAGTAAAGAGATGAGGGCTAGGTAAGAAGAAAGCAGGGAGAAGGGAGGGGGAGAGGGGAGGAGGGGAATGAGGGAGGAGGGAACAAGGAAGGAGAAAGAAAAAAAGGAGTGGGGAGAGGGGAGGGGGAGGGGAGGGGAACAACTTGTAATGATAGCCAACTATGTCTCAAGGAGAATGAGTAACTCTATCCTCAAGAATGAAGTTACAAAACAAAAGGTAAGGGAGGAAGCAAGCCCTCAACTTGTGATTTCACTTTACGGATGAAGAAACCAAGGTTCAGAAGCACGGATTCTGTGGCTCTGAGGTTTAACTGCCGTCAGTGGCGGAAACCAGGTATTTTGACTCTCTCTTCACTGCTCTTTCTACTACATCAAACTGCTGCACAAGTATCTACAATACCTTGATTCTTGCCCTTCTAATGAGTAATCAATCCAGTTATAGTTATAACAAGAGAGGTTGATCATTGCTGATCCAACTCATACCTCCTCCTCTGAGAAGCTACCCCAAGCTGCTGAAAGATAGTAGCCCTGCTGGCCACCAGACGACCTAGCCCTCCTGCTCTTGAGGCAGGCATGTGATGCAGGGGGAGCCTTTCCAAAGATGGGGGAAAGGTGGCCAACCATCCCGGTTTGTCTTGGGCCAGGGGGTTCCAAGGAGGCAGGACTTTGAGTGCTAATTCCTCGGAAAAGTCCTGAGCCAACTAGGATAAGTTGTCCACTCAGGCAGAAGGGACCTGTGTGCTCGCGTTCAAAACCATAGAATAGGCAGTCAGGTTCTCAGAAAATGGAAAACTAGAAGACAGAGGCTGTTGCCATGATATAGAAAGGGAGCAAGGGGAGTTGAAGAGCCGCCGTGTTGATCACATGTAAACAAAACTTACGAGCCTAAACTATAAGCAAGTAGAGGATGATGATTGTATTTTACGGAAACTGACTTTTAGTAGCTTCTTCCTTAAAAACCACCGTGGCCAATTGCAGATCCTTGTGGAGACTCTTGCCAGATGCTTCTGTTTGCTGCTGTCGCTGCTTCTGCTTTCATTGCCAAGGAAAGGGCTACAGCAGACTCTTCTGTACTGAAGTAACTTCTCTCCAAACCATGCTGCTTATCTTCCAAATTGAAAAGAAATGAGCAAAATCCAGCACATTTAGAAATTTCAAGTTGGGAAACCCCAGAGGGACTCTTCCTGACTCCCACCTCTCATTTTTGGAGCTCATGAAGCTGTTAATCGGCCAAAGCTGAGGTAGCAGACTGTTTTTCCCAAAGAGAGCTGTGACAACATCTCCCATTACTCATTCTCTTCTCGCATTTTACATTGACACCCTGTAGCTGCTGTGAATGTTGGCTGCTGATGGCTCACAGCTGATCCCAGTCCAGAGACTTGTGTTTAGCCAATGGGAGACTTCTCTCCCAGAGGAATATGCCCACCCCCCAAGAGAACCCCTAGCCAAAGCCAAGCTGACACGGGGTACAAAAGGCCAGCCTCATTGCTTCACAGAAGACCAATTCAGTGGCATGTTTCTTGCTCCAATGCTTGGCAGGATCAGGCTGTCTCTAGTCTCCAGCTGAGGCCACATCCTTACTGAGTGTCCCCCTAAGCTTACACTCCTTTCTTCTTTCCTCGCTCCTTTTCCCCAGAAAGTACTTCCTTAACTTATCGCGTGGGTAAGAATCCCCCACTCAAGGCTATTTCTGGGGAAGCCAACCTAGGACACACTTCTGGGGAAAGTAACAATTGCGCACCTTCGATTGAAATCCATGTGTGATTCTTTGTGATCGGCTACTAGTTTCATTTAACAGCATTTATTGGCCACTCGTGATACGCAGAAAATGTGGAATAAGACTTGGTTTTTACAGTCGAGGAATTTATAGTAGGGCAGACTTACAACTGACCACAAACTCTGCTCCAAGATAGAATTAAATATGAACGACAACAAAGTTAAAAACATTATTCTAGATTGTAGAGAAACGAGTGCTTGATTTTGAATTGGAGAATCAGGAAAGAAATATACATGGGAAAGTAGTATTTCAACTGAGCCTCCAAAGGTGGAAGCGTTTGGTAGCCAGAGGATGCAAGGAAGGACATTCCAAAGGTGGGAGCAGCATGTAAAAGGCACGGATTCCCAGGGATGCCTGTTGTGTTCTCTACATACCGGAGAAGCAGTCTGTCTCCTACAGTAAATTTGCTTCTCTCTGTTCTGTCCAATATGTGTTGAGCGGATTTTTTTTTTTTTAGGTTTAAGTCTCAGGGGGCAATATTATTTGTCTTATTTGTGTATTTCTGGGAGGAAGACCTATTATAGCCCCAAATATTGATAACCAAAGCATTGGGTGTTACTTATGGCAGCCACCACAGGGACCTCCTAATGGTAAATGGCTACAGGAATGACGAGAGCCTTCTCGGGGCCTCATTAGCCTTAAGTTAGCACCATCCATGGAGGAGAAGCCCAGTCTGATGTCTACCCTAAAGCACCTGTCTCCAGATAATCACTACCTTTGAGCCCCAAACCAAATCTACGTGGCTTGGACGGGTCTTTGAGCCAGTCGGCCGTACCCCATGGGAGCAAGCCCCCGCTGCAGCCCACTCACAGCCTGCGTCCAGAACCATTTTGCCCCAGAGGCAGAGCCTCTTTTATTCATGTTCACACATGCATGGCTACTAGGTTGGGGCTTTCAACAAAGGAAGTCCGTTTGTAAAATGAAATTTGATCTACCTGCTCTGCGAGCCTCTTCCCAATGAGAATGGATCCCAGTCAAGTTAGAAACATTTTTAAACCAAGAAACTGAAAAGACCCTAAAAGAGGGGGTTATCCTAGGAAAGTTGGTGATTCACAGAGACACACTCCCAGTCTGCTTTGCCGCAGAGGGGTCTATGTGCATGTGTGACCTAACTATCTCTCTCTCCATGAGTTTTCACGTGATCTTCCTTTGTGTCCTTCTCCGCTTTGCTACTTTTTTAATGTTTATTTATTTCTGAGAGAGAGAGAGAAAGAGCATGAGCAGGGGAGGGGCAGAGAGAGAGGGAGACACAGAATTCGAAGCAGGTTCCAGGCTCCGAGCTGTCAGCACAGAGCCTGATGGGGGACACCGAGATCGGACGCCGAACCAACTGAGACACCCAGATGCCCACCACCCTCCCCCCACTTTGCTACTTTCTCTGTGGCTTTCAGTCATTTTGAGACTTACCTTTATTCATCATCTCAGCCTCCTCATATGTTTTTCTTTATTCCCTCCTCTTCTTTTGGACTTTCTACCTGAATTAACTATGATTAAAAGTAGGCCAAGATCCACATCTACACAAAATGAGGTTTAGGTTTTTTGCATTTTTTTTTTATTGAAGTATCATTGACACACATTATATTAGTTTTCAGGTATACAACATAATGATTTGAACACTGCAAAACGATCCCTGCAATAAATGTACTTAATATCCATCACCATCCATGGTTACAAATTTTTTTTTCTTCTGATGGGAACTTTTTAAATTTACTCTTAGCAACTTTCAAATATGCAGTACAGCATTACCAACGAAGTCAATCAATTCCAAAGCTGCAGAAGTGGATAACTGCAAAAGTGGGGGGTGCTGATGTCTTACCTAGTATTTCAAAAAACCCATTATCTTTGCCACAGCCTCCCCCATCCCCCACCATGGCCTTCCCTCCATCTCAGAGAAGTCGATCGTGCTAAGCCTCTTTCCACGTGGGTTATGATCTTATCTCTTCCCTTAACTAGCCTGTCTCCTCTACCTAGCCTCTCCTCACTGATCTTCAGACCCTAAAACCATCTCCTTCCTTCCCTACCTCATCTCCAGACACTAAAACACTGTCCTTCCTTCTCTACCTCATGCTGTCTTCCACAGCCATCACACTGTTGCCCCAAACTTCTCGAAAAATCGTTTGCACAGTGTGCCTCCATATCTTCCCTCCTGCGTAATCCCTACACTCTCCCCCCACCATCCGAGGGGAAATTGCTCTGGCCCTGACCCCCAAATGTACAGAGTTCCCCCTCCCCCAATCCAGTGAACGTTCTACAGCCCTTAACTTCGGGCGGGGGGTGTGGGGGTGGGGAGGAGCCTCCATAACCTCTCCCACCATCTATGGCACCTCCGCACCTGTGAAGGCACAGATTCTCTCCTCCCCTGGAGATCTGGCTCCTCCCCCTACTTGTGAAAGTCACAGCTTTCCTGAGAAAGCTTCCAGATTTCTTACCCTTACCCCGCCATCTCTAGGACCTCTCGTGCCAAAGCCCTGGGCACTGTCTTAGGGTAGGTCTGAAAGGAGGCATTTCTATGCAAAAATGTAGCCTCTTGTAAGACGTGTGGAGCCTTATATATGGTGCCTTGTAAACCAGGTTTTCACTGTTTAACAACCAGGCTCACCTGGGCCTTGTTNAGACTTCCAGGTTGCCTCGAGACTTTCAGGGAGCGCCCCGTGCAGGCTCAGAGAAGGTTCAACAATGTAGGCCTGGGTCACTAGTTAGCCATTCACGTCCCTCCTACCAAGGCCAGCAGAGCAGCGGCCCCAGCCCTGGGGCTCCTGACACACGTTCTGAAACCATCCCCGCCCCAGTGAGCAGCCAAGGGAGGCCGAAGGCAGACAGGTATTCCTCGTGCTCTTTGTTGGGATTCTGTTCAAAAACAAGTGCTTAAAAAATTTCAGAGAAAATCGTGACTCCGCCCTGTTCTCATAAGTATCTCGGTCTAAGAAAAATTTGTAGACTAAAGAGTAAGCCATAATGCCACAGCATTAGCTCCCCCTCAACCCTCGTTGTTGTTGTTGTTATGATTATTATTATTATTATTATGTGATGTTGGTGGGAAATATTGAAAAGTCAGAAACGTTGAAACTGCAGCGAAAATCTATATACTCTCCACTTTCTCAGCTATTACCACTACGTGCCAGGTTTGTTTCATCAGGCTGTCTTTGTGTACATTTTTAAAAATAATTCTGTGCACTACTCAGTGCTCACCACGATAAGGGTAGTCACCGTCTGTCACCATACAACCTTATTACAATATTGTCGACTGTATTCCCTATGCTGTGCTTTTCATCTCTGTGCCTTATTTATTGTATACTTGAAGTTATAATCCCTTTCAGCCATTTCACCCACCCCCACACCGCCCTCCCCTCCGGCAACCACCACTTTGGGCTCTGTATTTATTAGTTTGTTCCTTTTTTTCCTTTGTTTTTGTTTTGTTTTGTTTTAGAGTCCACTTAATATAAGTGAAATCATATGGTATTTGTGTTTGTCTAACTGCCTTCGCTTACCATATACCCTCAAGTTGCATCCATGTTGCAAATGGCAAGATTTCATTCTTTTTAATGGCTGAATAATATTCCATTACTATGGAATATTACCATATTCCATAATACCACATCGTTACTCAATCAATGAACACGTGGACTGCTTCCATATCTTGGCTATTGTAATTAATGCTACAGTAATCATCTGGGTGTATATATCTTTTCAAATTAGCATTTTTGTTTTCTTTGGGCAAATAGCCACTAGTGGAATTATTGGATCATATGGTATTTCTATTTTCAATTTTTTGAGGAAACTACATACAGTTCTTCTCAGAATGGGCGTATCAATTTATATTCCCATCACCAGTGCATCAGGGTTCCTTTTTCTCTACATCTTCACCAGTGCTTGTTATTTCTTGACTTTTTTATACTAGTTATTCTGACAGGTGTGAGGTGGTATCTCATTGTGGTTTTGATTTGAATTTCCCTGATGATGAGTGATGTTGAGCATCTTTTCAATATATATTGGCCATTTGGATGTCTTCTTTGAAAAGATGTCTATTCAGGTCCTCTGCTCATTTTTTCATTGGCTTGTTTGGGTTTTATTGGTATTGAGTTGTGAAACTCCTGTACGTATTTTAGATGTTAATGCCTTATCAGATATGTCATTTGCAAATATCTTCTCCCCTTTAGTAGATTGCCTTTTCACTCTGTTGATGGCTCCCTTCACTATACAGAAGTTTATTTTGATGTAGTCCTAATACCTTGCTTTTGTTTCTCTTGCCTGAGGTGACATGTCCATAAATATGTTGGTCAGTAGATAGCTGAGGGATTACTGCCTGTGTTTCCTTTTAGGGGTTTTATGGTTTCAGGCCTTACATTGGGGACTTTAATCCATTTTGAGTTTATTTTTGTATGTGATGTAAGAAAGTGGTACATATTTTTGTTCTTGTTGAACCATTGGAATGTAAGTTGTAGATGTCATGATATTTCAGTCCTAAATACTTCAGCTAAGAATACATCTAAGAATAAGGACGTGCTTCTCTCAACCCCAAATCATGATCACACCTAAGAAGATTAACAATCATTCTGTAATATTATCTAAGTACCGTGCACTATTCAAAATTTCCTAGTGATCCTAAGAATCTTTTATGGCTTTATTTTCACCAGATCAGAATTCAGTTGAGAGTCACACATTACACTTGTCATTATTTCTTTTTAGTCTACTTTTAAAAACATTTTACTGATGTAAAATTAACATAATGTTGATGCATCCATTTTAAGTGTACAATTTGATGAATTTTGTTATATATACATTATATTTATATATTATATATTATATATATACATATTTTAAATATATATAGGGGCATCTGAGTGGCTCAGTCAGTTAAGTGTCCAACGTTTGATTTCGGCTCAGGTCATGATCTCACAGTTCATGAGATCCAACCATGCATCGGACTCTGCTGTTAGCGTAGAGCCACTTGAGATTGTTTCTCTCCCTCTCTCTCTGCTCCTCCCCTGCTCATGCACATGCACATGTGTACGCTCTTTCTCCTTCTCCCAAAATAAACATTTTTTAAAGAAATAAACACACACACACGCACACACACACACCTTTACAGCATCCACTCCAATCAAAATATAGAATGTGTTCCCTCATGCTGTCTTTGGAACCAATCACCCATTTCCCTCCCCCCGCCCCCTTCCCCAGGCAACCACTGATCTGATTTTTAGTACTGTAGATAGCTTTGCCTGCTCAAGGACTTCAGAAGTGCAATAATACAGTTTATATTCTTTTGCATCTGGCTTCTTTTGCTTAGCATAATATTTTTGAAATTCACCATATTGTTGTGTATATGAGTAGTTTGTTTCTTTTTGTTGCAGAGTAATATTCCATTATATGAATATACCAGTTTGTTTATCCATCCAGCCATTGATGAACATCTGGATTATTTTCAGTTTTAAACTATTATGATTAAGCTACTATGAACATTCACGTACGAGTCTTTTTGTGGACCCGTGTTTTCATTCCTCCTGGGTAAAAATCTAAAAGTAGAATTGCTGGATCATATAGTTAATGTATGCTTAACTTTATAAGAAACTGCCAAAGTGTTTCCCAAAGTGTTTAAACATTTTACAGTCTTAACAGGAACAGATGAGAGTTCTAGTCTCCCTACATCCTCACCAGTGCTTAGTATTATCAATCTTTTGCTTTTTGTCATTTTATTAGGTGTGTAGTGATGCCTCAGTGTGGTTTAATTTGTACGTCTCAGATAGCTAGAGAAGTTGGACGTCTTTTTATGTGTTTATTGCTCATATATATAGTACAGCTGACCCTTGAACAACACAGGTTTGAAGTGTGCAATTTCACTTATATGCAGTTTTCTTACATTACAGAACTGTAAATGCATTTTCTATTCCTTATGATTTTCCTAACATTTTCTTTTCTCTAGTTTACTGTATTATAAGAATACAGTACATAACACATATAACATACAAAATATGTGTTAACTGGGTGCTGATGTGATTAGTTAAAGCTTCCAGTCAACAATAGTAAGATATTGTAATTAAGTTTTGGGGGAGCTATATACACCCATCTTTGACCACACAGGGGATGGTGCCCCAGCCCCCATGTTGTTCAAAGGTCAACTGTATATTGTTTTTGTGTGATCTGTTAAAATATTTGTCCTTTAAAAATTGAGTTGTTATTGATGTACCTATGAACTTTTGCCAGGTTTATTCATTATTTTTTGTTGTTGTTATTTGAGCGAGTGTGAGCTGGGAAGAGGGACAGAAAGAGAGACAGAATCTCAAGCTGGCTCCATACTCAGCATGGAGTCCAGTGCAGGGCTTGATCTCACAACTGTGAGATCATAACCTGAGCCAAAGCCAAGAGTCAGACACTCAACAAACAGAGCCATCCAGGCGCCCCAGTTTTATGCATCATTAATATTTTCCTTCAGTGACTTGACTTTTCATTTTCTTAATGGTGTGTTTTGAGAAGTTTTTATTTATCCAGTTTATCAATATTTTCTTTTAAGATTGGTGCTTTTTTTAATGTCGTGTCTAAGAAATCTTTGCCTACTTCAAGATTAGAAAGATTTTCTTCTATGTTTTTTTCTAGAAATGTTGTAATTTTAGCTTTTACATGTAGCCCTATAATCCATTTAATTTTTATATATAGTGTGACACAAGAGTTGGGATTTTTTTCCCTACATATATCCATATGTTCTAGCACCGTTTGTTGAAAAGAATATACTCTTCCCTTTGGACTACCTTAAATAAACTGGGGACACCTGGGTTGCCTAGTCTGTTGAGCATCCGGCTCTTGACTTCAGCTCTGGTGATGGTCTCAGGGTTGTGGGATTTTGCCCTGCATCAGTATCTGTGCTAAGCAAGAAGCCTGCCTGGGATTCTCTCTCTCCCTCTCCCTCTCTCTGCCTCCCTCTTTCCTCTCTCTCTCTCTTACTCTCTCTCTCTCCTTCTCTCTCCTTCTGCTCCTCTCCCCCACTCATGTTCCCTCTCTCTAAAAAAAAAAAGAAAGAAAGAAAGAAAGAAAAAGAAAATTTTAAATAAGTAAGTTGACTTTAGATATATGGATCTACTTCTGGACTCTGGCCCACTGTCTATCCTATGCCAATATCACAACAGTTACCAAGGTGTCATAGTAGCTCTTGAAATCAGTCCACATTTGTTATAAGCACAGTTATAAGTTATAAGCACAGTCCACATTTGTTCTTTTCCAAAATTACTTTAAGTCTCTGGTCCTTTACATTTTCTTTTTTTTAATTTTTTTAATTTATTTTTTATTTTTTAAAATTTATTTCTATGGGAGAGAGAGAGAGACAGCATGAGCAGGGGAGGGTCAGAGAGAGGGAGATACAGACTCTGAAATAGGCTCCAGGCTCTGAGCTGCGAGTCAGCACAGAGCCCTACGCAGGGCTCGAACCCACGAACCGCGAGATCATGACCTAAGCGAAAGTCGGATGCTTAACCGACTAAGCCACCCAGGCGCCCCTGGTCCTTTACATTTTCATATAAATTTTATAATCCTCCCATTTTTCATTTTTTAACATGCCTGTTGAGATTATAATTGGGTTTGCTTTGAATCTATAAATCAATGGGGGAAACGGACACTTTACCGACATTGAGTCTTTGAATCTCTGAACGTGGAAAATCTGTCCATTCATTTAGAGCTTGTTCAATTTCAACAGTGTTTTGTTGTTTTCAGTGCACTGTGTGTGTGTGTGTTTACACATATATACATTTTATATACATTTACCTGAAACATTAATTTGTTGACATTGTAAATAATACTTCATTTCCCTCTTTGTGCTGAAATACAGACTTACAGTTGCTTACTGTATATTGACCTTGTGTTTTTCATCCTTACTAGATTTACCTTTTGGTTTTAGTAGCTTTTCTGTGAAATTCTGAGGATTTTCTATGGTCACAACCATGTTTTACTTCTTCCTTTCCAATGTGTGTGCTCTTTCTTCCCTCGCCTGTTTGTACTGACTAGGACCTCAGCAGAATGTTCACTACAAATGTTGAGAGGAAACTTCCTTCCTTGTTTCTTTTTATTTATTTATTTTTAATTTTTTTTTAATGTTTTATTTATTTCTAGGAGAGAGAGAGAGACAGTGTGAGCAGGGGAGGGTCAGAGAGAGAGGGAGTGACAGACTGAAACAGGCTCCAGGCTCTGAGCTGGCAGTCAGCACAGAGCCCGACGCGGGGCTCGAACCCACGAACTGCGAGATCATGACCTAAGCGAAAGTCGGGCGCTTAACCGACTAAGCCACCCAGGCGCCCCTTCCTTCCTTGTTTCTGATCTTAGGAAATATTCAGTCATTTACCAAAAAGTTTATTATAGAAAAAGAGAAAGATTCAGAAAAAATCATTTTATAGAACCCTCAAAAAATTCCATTCATGATTAAAGTTCTTGGTAAACTTGGAATAAAAAGGCAGAGGTTTCTATCCTTGTTGTTTCTTTAAAGTTGCTAAGTTTTGTTAAGTTTCATGGATACTTAAATTTATATGTGAATTAACTTGATTCTTTGAAGACTTACTTTTTTTTAATGTCTTATTTTTTGAGAGAGAGACAGAGACAAGACTGCAAGCAGGGGAGAGGCAGAGAGAGAGGGAGACACAGAATCTGCAGGAGCTTCCAGGCTCTGAGCTGTCAGCACAGAGCCCGACGCGGGGCTTGAACCCACGGACTATGAGATCATGACCTGAGCTGAAATCAGACGCTTAACTCACTGAGCCACCCAGGCGCCCCGAAGATTTACTTTTAAGCTTCGTTCTAGATCTAGAGTAGTTAAGTTGGTCCTATTCCTGAAGTGTGGCCTTTTTGATAGTCTACTCAAGTCCTTGGTGTTCCCTGAGGCCTTTCCACTCTGGCTGGTCAAAGCCCAAGCATCTCCCAACTCTGTGTGAGCGTTGTGTGAGTTGTTATGTTTACGGCTCCGCGGTACCCTTTTTTTCCTAGAGAGTGGTTTTTTGGCCAAGCTTGTGGCATCTCCCCAGACACATGCATAACTTGGTATTTAGCCAAAGACTCAGAGGGAACCCCATGGCCTGAAACTCTTTCTCTGGTTAGTTTCTTCCTCAAAAAAACATTCTGCTCTGGAGATTCCAGCTGCCTCAGCCTCCCTATACTCCAATTATCCATCTTGTCAGCCATGTGAGAACGCCGTATTCTGTTTGTATTCCTCTCCCTGGGTTGGGAAATGCACATGCCTCTGGTAGAAAGCCTGGATGATTGTAGGCTCACTTTGCTTCCTTTCTCTCACAAAGTCCAGCCCTGGGCTGCCAATTATTTCACGTCTGAAAATACTTATTTAATATGTTTCATCTGGTGATCTCATTGTAGATGGCAGAGTGGCTGGCCCATGCTACTTTGTCATTGGTGGAAATAGAAGAGTCACTGGTCTCTTAATTTAGAACAGGGGTCAGCTAACTTTTTCTGGAAGGGCAGGACAGTAAACACTTTAGGTTTGTAGGCCACGCTGTTTCTGTTGCAGTCACTCAACTATGTCACTAGCACAGAAGCAGCCACACACACACTACGTAAGCTAATAAGCATGATGGCGTTCCAATAAAATTTTATTTACCAAAATAGACAACTGACCTGCAGGTCAGAGTTTGGCAACCTTTGATCTAGAACAGTGCCTTGGCTGGATTTTTCCCCCGTGACATTGACTCTTTCAAGTGTCTGAACCAGCCATCTTACTGAATTTGCCAAATTCTGGGTTCACGTAGTTCTTTTTTCAACGTCGTGTGCGACACAGTGCTTCGTCCCCTGTGTTTCCTAGAAGTTGTTAACGATTAGGTCAAGAAGCTTCATGACAGTCAGGTTAAATGTTCTTTTGGCAAGAATTTTGTCCAAGGTAATGCTGGGAATATGAACTTTTAAAAAAGCATTGTCAAAATCAGTATAATGGTGCTTCGAGCATGGGTGGATTCATCCACTCACCCATTCATCATCCATCCATCAGGGATCCATGGTGGGCTCACCATTTGCCCTGTGCATCTCTGAGTGCCCTGAAGGGCCCAGCGATGTGGTCCAGCTTGCCTTCGGTGGGGTGTGGCAGGACTGTTGGGTGACATAACAGCACAGTGCTGAGTGAAAGGCCAGAGCCTCTCTCTGTCTTTCTGGGCCAGGGCCAAAGGGCTCACTTAACTGGAAGTACTTGTAAAAATGCAAATTCACCAGCCCCTCAGACTCATTGAAATAGAGAGAATCTGTTGGTGAGGTCCAAAACCTCCATTTTTAACCAGTTCCTTTGTTAAAAATAGAAAGTAGATGTGATGAAAGTCACTTCCTAAGGGGTGGGGAGCCATCCACCTGGGAGGTGGCTACATTTCCTGGGACTTAACCACTGGGGCTATCAGAAAGGCAGACACACCTTACAGCCCGTGGGTCAGGCAGCCCTTCAGGTATGGGAGAAAAAGCCTCTTAGCCTCAGGGATGGTGGTGATTTAAAAACACGTCCACAGATTCTTTGAGACCCCTCCCTTGAAAAGGTGGGAGCCAATTCCTCTCTCCTTGAGTGTGGGCCGGCCCCAGTGACTTGCTTCTGACAGGATGGGGCTTCTAACATCAGGATGTGATGATGTCTGACGTCAAGACAGGATCCTGAAAAGCACTGCGGCTTCCTCGGGGCTTTTTCTGAAATCTCTTGTTCTGCAGGAAGCCAGGCATTACATGGTCATGACACTCCAGCAGCCTCTTGGCCGTCCCCAGGGAAAGGAACTGGGGTGAGACCTCCTGCCAACCGCCAGCATCAGCCCTGGGGGGCTGTGGGAGACCGTCTCAGAAGTAGGCTCTTCAGCCCCTATCACGTCAAGCCTGAGGCCTGTGGCCCCGGCTGACATCTTGACTGCAACCTCACGAGTGACCACAGGCCCGAACAACCCCGCTGAACTGCTCCTGAATTTCTGGCCCCCCACAACGTGGGAGATAATACGTTTTTATTGTGGTGGTAAGCTTGTTGTCTGGGGTGGTTTGTTATGCAGCGACAGGTAACTGTCACAGGAGCTTTACACACAGTTCAGGACTGCTACTGAAGTGGCATCGGGGAGCCCCATCTGCCGCTCCAGCCGACGCAGCCAGCTTGAAAACAACCCCATGCGGGGTTGTGGACGCTCTCCTGTTAGACACATGCGTCTTCTCAACTGGCTGCTGACCTCGCAGTGAAATTCCCAGGCAGAACCCAAAACCGAGCCTCCAAAGAATCAGGCACTGGGACATCCAACCCCACCCCTCCCCGGGGCGAACTATGTTTGGAGATGACGCCATTGCCCCTTCCTTACCCACAGAGTGTTCTTTAGAGACTTCTGTCTGAATGGGAGGCAGCTGCGCAGCCCCACTTCTGGCAGGCAAATGGCTTTTCTAAATGTAGAGCCAACAACGCATGTGGGTAAAGCCAGCACCTTTTTTTCATTAACACCATGTTCTAACAGAACCAGCTGACTGGCCATGATTTTGAAAAATAATGAAACAATGCTTTGGTGCCAAATTACTCCCGTCAACTCAATAGGGCCTGTGAGAAAAGGCTAACATGTATGTGGTCAACGGTACTTTTGGGTTTAGAGTGAGATTGGGAATGAGGGAGCAGAGTACAGTACTAACGATGACTTGTGGTTGGTGGGGTTTGTATCAGACATCTTTCTGGAAGGTGAGAGTGAAAAGTGACTGCTTGCATCAACAAAGATTAGAGCTAAAAAATTTTTTTTCAATTAGACTGCAACCCAGGAAGTAATGGATCAAGTATGGAAATAATGCACAGGAAAGAAGACTCAAAAAGCTCTCAGTATTTGAAAAGATTCCCAATTTCACTCACAAGGTGATATAAGTTAAAGCTGCCCTGAAATACGATCTCTCACCTATCAGATGGGCAAAAATCCAGAAGTTGGATTTGGATAACACATTCTGTTGTTGACGTGGTATGGAAATAGGCACCGGTGTATGTTGCCAGTTAGAGTATAAAATGGCACACACCTTGTGGAGGAAAACGTGGCAGTATCTAAATGAGATTACCTACGTACTTAATGTTGAGAATGGCAGTGCCCCTCAAGGCTGGCACTGAAGATATACCTTCTCTAGTCACAAACAATGTAAGCACGAGGTTGTTCGCTGTGATGTATTTATATTAAAAGATTAGAGGGGCGCCTGGGTGGCTCAGTCAGTTAAGCGTCCGACTTTGGCTCAGGTCATGATCTCACAGTTTGTGGGTTCAAGGCCTGCATCAGGCTCTGTGCTGACAGTTCAGAGCCTGGAGCCAGCTTCAGATTCTGTGTCTCTATCTGTCCCTCCCCCACTTGGACTCTATCTCTCTGTCTCTCTCAAAAATAAATAAACATTTTAAAAAGTTAAAAAAAAAAAAGATTAGAAACAATCTAAATGTCCGTAATTAGAGGAATGGTTGAATAGACTACAGTACATTCACACACTAGGGGGCCATGTAACTGTACCAAAAAACGAGAAAGATCTCTGCGTATGGAGTCATTGTCAGGAGACTTTGTTAGATGAAAAAAGCAAGATGCAGGGCAGCATATATTTGTGTGTTTGTGTGTGTGTGTGTGTGTGTGTGTACATATATATATGTATATAAAATTAGCATATCATATCCTACATGCTGTAGTATCTTATACCCTATATATTGGTACATACATTGTAATATATATTAGTATTCATATATAAAATAATATATATAAATAGGTATTACAAAAAATATATATATATCAAAAAGAAACACCGGAAGGAGAAGTAGTAGAAGGAGTAATGTCTTAGGGTGGATGGAAACAGGCAGGTGAGAAAAAGGAGGGAAGCAAGACTTTTCCGGGCACATCTCTTAATACGGTATCTGCTTTATGTGTTCAAAAATTGAATCAAAAAACAAAACTGGAGGCACCTGAGTGGCTCAGCTGGTCAAGCTGTCCGACTCTGCCTCAGATCATGATCTCATGATTTGTGAGTTTGAGTCTCGCGTCCGGCTCTGTGCGGATAGCTCAGAGCCTGGATCCTGCTTCAGATTCTGTGTCTCCCTCTCTCTCTGCCCCTCCCCTGCTCAGGCTCTGACTCTGTCTCTCAAAAATTATAAATAAACATAAAAAAACCCCAAATGTCAATAGGGATAAAATGACCCAAGTTGTATATCAAATTGGTGATACAAAGAAAAACAATTACTTAAGTAACTTCCAGTGTACTGCTCTAAGTTTACATTTGTGCTTAGTGAAATATATTTTAAGAATTTTAAAAACTTCAGGGGCGCCTGGGTGGCTTAGTCNAAAAAGAATTTTAAAAACTTCAGATATCTTTAACTTTACTCAATAGTCTCATTAGTAGTAATACTGAATTACGATTCAAAGGGAGAAAGAATCCCAAGGCCAGCAACCTACTGTGGAAAGAGGAGATGCTTATAGGAGCTGGACTGCGATTCTCATTCCCTTCCGGAGCTGAAAGGCACCCCCTGAAATGGGCCAGGGCGGCAATGGAGCAGTGACCGGCCGATGGCCACATATAACCTGCCATCAAGGTCGCTTCGCAGTGCACAGCCGTGAGGGACACAGGCCTCGTGGAGGACATCAGGCTCTGCCAGACTGCCCCAGTGGGACCTGAGATAACTTGTTACTGTTCACAGGGCGGCAGGGAGCAGACACAGCAGGGAAGCAGCTTGGCCTGGCCTAGCACCTGTCAGACCTGGGCTTCTGCCCCAGACCTGCAGGTCCCCCGGAGAGAGCAGCCGGTGGGGGACAGGGCGGGGAGGGGGGTTCCCTCCCTCCCTCCCTCCTCCCTCCTAGCAACTTCACTGCCTGAGCACCACGAGGTAGGAGGGAAGTTTCAGAGCCTGAGAAGAGAATCTTGGAGGCAGGTTAGTGCCGAAGGGCCTTTAAAATAAGTATCTGATGAGTGGTTTGGCAGCGGTGGTGGCTCATCCACTCCCCGCCCACCCCTGTCCACCCTGCCGAACTTCTGGCCCCTTCAGACCCAAGCAGCCGCCAGCAAGCAGACAGAGTGGTTAAATCACTCCTGGCACTGACCTCATCTCAGCCCTGGCGGGGCAGGGGCACCCCCCCCCCCCCCCCCNNNNCGCATGAGGTGGGGGCAGATATCCTTTTCAAGCAGTCACAGGCTTCACCAGCTGGAATCCCCCCATCTCCACACAGCAGCTCCTACTAGGGGAAGCCGCATACGAGCCTTACACTCTGTCCTTGGCGTGGCCCTCAGGCTGGTGGCAGCATGCACGATACTCCAGGAACCCAAGCTATGCAGGATCCCAGGAGCGCTTGTGACATGAAGCAGAGTGACCATGCCTGGTTCCCTACCAGCGGTCAGAGGACATCTCACCCCTGCGGCCCACCCACCACCCCTGCAGCATGCTTCCTGACCTGTCTCTTCTTCGGGGAAGTTCCCGCAGCAGAGGCTGGAGGATCAAGGTGTCCCATGTCTGGTGTGTCAGCGGGGCCGAGCCCAGCCCACCCCACTGAGCGGGGAGCTCTCATAACTGACCCATCAGAGGCCAGGAGGAGCTGAGAGGAAGGAAGACTCATACTGTTCTCATACCATTTCCCATGGGGACATTCTCCAGCGTTTTCAGTTTCAACCTGACTACCTATTTCCTCTACTCTGCCTCATCTTGACAGACATCGTTGATGCTTCCAATTGTAGGCACCCAGCAGTCCTGACTTCTTCCAACACAAAGAAACAAAAATAAACCCATGCGTTCCCTAAGAAATGAGTCCAAGGTCCGCCAGTCTGGAAATACAGGAAGACTCCCCACATGAAGGAAGCGAGGGCCTCTGACTTTGTCTCCCCACACTTTCAGGGCTGTCTACCAGACCACATTCAGAGCTGCCTAGAATGCTGGACTAGGGAGATCATGTAAAGCCCCCGTCAACACTGGGAGCTGATGATAAACCCACATCTGTCCCTTTTAGGACCCTCAGTGTGGCCTGGGCTGTGTAAACAGGCCTCTCTGGAAGGCGTAGAAGTCATAAAGGGCTCATAATCCAGCCCACAAGGCACTGTGTCTGCAGTTTCTGTTGTCTCCACTGACAGTGTTTTGTAGATCCCTAGATGACAGATGTTACTCCCCTGGAGATGTGCATTTATTGGCCCAGTCTGGAATGGAACCCGGACATTAACTTTTTCAGTAGTTATAGCAGTTCTTATCTGTGTGGACCCTCATAGTTCCCTCCAGACTTCCGTGACTCTTCTGCCTGCCTAAGGCTACCTTCCAAGGTTCCCTTCCTATCGCTAGGTCCATTCCTTTCCTATGACCTGCCCTGGAATGATGTCCCCCTTCAGGGGACATCCACCACTCGCAAGGTGACAGTCCTCTGCCCAGCAGCCAAATCAGAAGGCCAACAGTCACATGACACTTGTCCCAGGGGCCTCGCCCCACCCCACTGCAGCCTCTCAGGTATAAATTGGATGAACACATCTTTGCTTCCCCCTCAGCTCTCATTGTCTGGAAGCCTGCTTCCCATGGCCTGCCTGCCGCCTTCCTCCTTAGTCTGTAAACTGAAGAAATAGAAAAGGGACCTCACCTAGTCCAAGATTTACTTTAGTTTTAGTTGAATTGGCTGATTGGGTTAGTCCACTCAACTGACCCCAGGGGAGGATGAACAATCCACAAGAAGAGGTTTTCATGGCATGGAGGCAGCATGGAAACACAGTGGACCTTGTGTGGATTGTCCCACCTGAACTTGCAACCCCATCTCTGTTCTCTAGAAGGTGGGTATCACACCTCCTGACACCACAGGAGGAAAATCTGGAGTAAGATTTTCTATGCTACTGATGGTAATGTTTTGCTTTTCAAAAACAAGTAACACACACGGAAAGACATTCAATATTATTGGTCGCTGGAGAAATTCTAATGTAAACCAGAATGAGATACCATTTCATGCTAACCAGGGTGGCCACGATGATAGATGATGATGGTCATGATGGTGGTGATGGTAATAATAATAACAGAAAATAACAAGTGTGGGTGAGGATGTGGAAGAATTGGAACTCGCACACACTGCTGGCGGGAATGGAAAAAGGTACCACCTCTGTGGGAAACAGTGTTCATTTAAAGTCAGCATATGGTCCAGTAATTCCGTTCCTAAGGATACGACCAAAAGAATTCAAACAGGCACTCTAGTACCTGCTTATACTGATACATATGATGATGAGGGTGAATCTCAAAAACATGAAACACCCAGAAAAGGAAAATCTATAAAATCAGAAGCAGATTGGTGGTTGCCGGGGGCTGGGGGGTGGGAGGCACTGAAGAGTGACTGCTTCATGGGTTTCCTTTTGGGGTAATAAAAATATTCTGGAATTAGATAGAGGAGCTGGCTATACAACATGTAAATGTACTAAATGCCACTGGACTGTTCCCTGACAAATGGTTCGATTTATATTCTATGAATTTTACCTAGATTTAAAAAAATGTTAATACTTATGAAGGAGAAAAAACAAAACAAGCATCAGTCCACTAGGTGGCTTCTCAGAGGCTGTCACCTTACCACGATCATATCAAGGCAAAGGATATATCTTCTGTGACTAAATGATTTGCCCCAGCTCTGCTGTGATGTCAGTCCTGCAATAAACATCTTCACCCTGGGGACCTGTCCCAGTGCTTTGTCTTCTTCAGCCTCCACCTCCTTGCTCAGTACCACCGAGAACAACAGAGGTAGCAGAGGCTTCCTTAACTAGAGGGTCAGACTTACACCCGAGAATTTCTAACTGCATTTTCATTGTATTCGCATAAAAAGGGAAAATACCCAGTTTTAAGCCCCAGCTTTGAGCCATTAAAAGGTCTTGGGTTTAAGGAGAACTCAAACATGTTTAATATTAAGTCTACCTAGAAATTTCAGCTTAATCATTCTAAACAAACAACAGCAGAAGGAAGTGGTAATAATCTACCCTTTGCTCTAATTTTAAAATGTGAATAATTAACTTTCCAGGAAAAAAAAAACAAAGTTTTAAGAGCAGTTCCGTAAATATCCAATTCAAAAATAGATAATCGCTGGTGCCCGTGATTTATTGTGGTGGCATTCCCATGGACTCAGTCACTACTTCGGTTAAACTACTGAAGCATTAACGCCCTTAAGTTCTGCTTTTGGCAATTAACTGCTGGGCAATACGGATTTTTTTATGGGGTTAGGCTTGTGTAAAGGCACAAAAAGTTCACATTTTTGCTACATCAAATTTCATGACCACAACATTGCTGTTACCACAGATTTTTATTTTCTTGTTTTAATTTTTTAATGTTTTTTATTTATTTCTGAGAGAGAGAGCGTGAGCAGGGGAGGGTCAGAGAGAGAGGGAGACACAGACTCTGAAACGGGCTCCAGGCTCTGAGCTGGCTGTCAGCACAGAGCCTGACGCGGGGCTCGAACCCACAAACCCTGAGATCATGACCTGAGCCAAAGTCGGACGCTTCACTGACTGAGCCACCCAGGCACCCCACAGATTTTTATTTTCTAAAAGTCAGCTTCTCCCAGGTAGAACTGCTCATGCTTAGTGATTATTTCTGGTTTGTGTCTAGAATTAAATACTTACCCTTGCACCCAACTTTTCAAATGCTGTTGTTCATCAGTGGCCTGATAAGAATAAAAGTCAGTGGCCCAGGCAGTCTGGCACGGATGTGTTGCAACCGAAAGGCACATCCTTCCAGGGGAATTTAGTCACCCAGTTAGCCCAAGAAATCTCTTCTCTGATAGTGTCATTTCACAATAAGGAGGCCTCAGGATATCAATGTGCCGTCTCCCTGTCCCAGTATAAACGACCTAATTACCTTCTTGCAAAATGAAAGAAAAGAGGAAGAGGAGGAAGAAGGAAGACAGGGAAAGGGAAGGCAAGAAGAGGAAGAAATACTAAAGAACTTAGGAGAGTAACCTAGCTTCTCTGCTTTAGAAGCAGTTAACATTGGAAACAGAATGGACCAGGCTAAACATTAACAGCTGCCTCTGGTCAGCCTTTGACATCACAGGGTAGGGACATTCTGGCTCTCAGAACCCAGCTGGATGGGTTCAAAACCCAACGTCACCACTGAGAAGCAGTGTCACTTGGAATAACTTAATTAGCCTCTTGGAACCTTTGTTTCTTCATCTACCTGCTTGAATGTAGTAGGTCTAAATGAGAGAATCAGCTGATGGACACCTTGCCTCTCCGGCAGTCCAGAGTGCTTAATCCAGAACGTTCGCCACTGATGTTGATACTGAAATGCCAAGGAAATCAGAACAGAGCCAATGCCATTGTATTTTTTTTTATTACAAAACAAATTAAATAAAATAGTGATTGATTTTATGTACAATTGAACTGGAGTCCACAGCTCACGGTGGGGAAGGCTCAGAAGATGGGGATAAGGATGTGGTTGCCCCGAAATCTTTTTCTTCATATCTGGGAGGCAGTTCAGAGGAGAGATAAGGAGTGTATGAGGTCCCAGCAGATGAAGGAGTCCCGGAAATGGTGTATATAGATCCACAATCTCTCTCAGAGGCCACTCCTTGGCCCTCAGGAGTGGGGGTCCTACTAAAAAGAACAAAGGAGAACAGAAAGAAAGGAGGGGAGAATAGTAACAGATGTTAAATAGGAGGTTCTTTTCAAACGTTTAATTATATGCTTTTAGGAGCATGTGCAAGGGTCTCAGGAGTAATTTCTTCCACATTCTCTTTCCTACAGATAAATCTTGATCCCTTACTCCCTACTTTCCTTACAGCTGATTCTAACATTAAGAGAGTTTCACCCTTTTTGTTTCCCTTGACATTGAGAAGACACGAAGTAGGAATGTATCAGTGCCGTCCAAGATGAGGGGACACACACAGAGTTACTCTTCTCTGCCATTTTGTCTTCTGAGAGCTAGCATAAGGCATACAGACTTATGCAAATAGAAAGTTAAATCAAACCAAAAATTGAATGGTTACTGGAGTGAGTTCTACCAGCAGGCAGACTTGTCTCTAAATTTCCATTCCGCTGCCTTCTAGCTGTGTGATCATGAGCAAGTTATTTAACCTCGCTAAGCCTCGGTATCCTCATCTGTAAAATGGGGATGATAAGAATGCCTACTCTCCTACTTATGAGAATTACACGAGATAATGCAAGTAAAGCCAGACCGTGGTAAATAGGAAATCATGGTAGTAGCAAATAGAAGGTTTTTGTTGTTGTTGTTTTTTAAGTTAATAGACATTTATTTAGGGCTTGGGGAAGTTCATCACTGGGGAAAAGAATATACAAAATTCACTAACAGAATTCTACAAATGTCCGGAACGTAACCTCCCCTTCATCCATACAGGACAATTCCTAGATCCATCTCTGGTTGGATCTCCAGCTCACCACCCAGTTTGAGGCATAAGAAGAACGCGGGCCTTAAACATGAAGGACCATGTAAGGCAGCACCCATCCCCACCATTCCCTCTGGGTCTCTTGGGTCCCGCTTTCTCAGCGTCCGTGAACTTCAGTCTGGCCACCTCCAGCCTTTCCCCATTAGGAACTGCACCAACCACCACTTGTATCCCATGGCGCTGTCTCTAAAACCTTCAACTGCATCCCTCTGCAGGAAGGAAAAACACTTAGATGTATGTTGTTTAATCTGACCCCAGGTGTGCCTTCTAATGTGTGGCATATGGGGAGCATGGGCGATGGAGTGTGAATCTCATCCTTCTCTTCATTCAATCTGAGAAGGCTCTGAAGCCCAGGGAGTAAATGAATATTGAGAAGAGAAGCCAAACTTGGTCAGGTCAGGGTGCAAGTTGATTTTAACCAGTCACCCAAGTACCTCGATGAGGTACTGAACACCTGTGTACACAGGTACTCCAACACGTCCCCTAAGGGACCCCCACATCTCCCCATGATCTAAANATAAATGAATATTGAGAAGAGAAGCCAAACTTGGTCAGGTACACAGGTACTCCAACACGTCCCCTAAGGGACCCCCACATCTCCCCATGATCTAAAGCGGCGAAGCCTACCTACCATAGCAGGGGGCCTTACAAGCCCCCGCCGCAGGGCTCAGTCTGGCTAATAAAGTGTTAAACATTTGGAGGCTTGTCCATGCTGGGAGCACATAGAGATGCCTGGAGAAGGCTTCATATTAACCCGGCGTAATCACCTTTATCATGTTTAATGTATGTGCTGCCCACAGTTTCCTGAAAGGTACTGTTAATATTAAGGCAATAATTCTGATATAAGGTCAGCACAAATGATCCTCCCACTGTAATGTTTATTCCTGTACCGCGCCCTAAAACTAATTTGGCCTGAGCTCAGGCACAGGCCTGAGCAAGTTAAACATGCTTACTCTTAGAGTTCAAATGCAAAGTCTTACCCATTGTTAAAAATACTGTAATACGAAGGTGGGTGTTCATTCGGAAGCAGACCGTTAGCCACAGGACTTCGAGTCACTGCAGAAGCTGAAGACTCAGGAAAGTAAGGTGGTGGGGGAGGGGGAAATATTATCACAGCATCACCTAAGGAAACACAGTATTTCGTTGAAGACAGGTGAGAAGGAAATGCAAGCACGTGAGCAAGAGCAAAATAAATTAATGCTATGTTTGGCCCATGCGCGTGAAAGGTCAAAACACCTATGCCAACTCCAGAATTGAAACGTGTGACAATCAAATTCCCAGAGACACAGAGTGGACGTAGCCAGGGGCTGGGACAAGGCGGAACTGGAGTGAATGTTTAATGGGGGGCGATTTCTCTTCGATGATGAAAAACTCCTAGAACTTGATAGTGGTGCCGGTTCCAGTACACCGCGGAGGCACTTAATGCCACTGTCCCCTTACAAATGCTGAAAATGGTAAATTTCATGTGATCTCTATGTCGCCACAATTTTTTCAAACAGTGGGCCGATATTTCCTGGCAAGTCTGAGCTAACACGTTTCTGTGAAGCCTTGGCTTCCTTGGGCTGTCTACTGCTGCAAAGCCTTACTCATTCTCAAGTTAAAATTGTGATTCATCAACGCTTAGCTGTTGGATGACGAGCCTTGTTTCTTACGTGCAGTTTTAGTCTCTGAACAAATGACAGCAAGCCGGGTCATGGCCGGTCTTTGCCATTGCCATGGCTGTGGTGTGTGCTCTTCTACAGGTGTTTTTCACCATTTCACCAAAGCTTTACAAAAGAAAGTCACACTCAAGATAAGCTTGGTTTTTTTGGGTTTTGTGTTTTTTGTTTTTCTGTGGGTTTTTTTGTTTTTTGTTTTTTGTTTTTTTTTGCATTTCTGTTGCTACTGTTCATTCCAAAGCACTTCCCGTGTTTTGGGGAGGAGACAGTAGAGAGCAGCTACAAGCTCTCATGTGTACTCCAATTCCAATATGAAATGCGCCACATGAGTTGCCCAGATCATTCTAGCCGTGCGGCAGCGCCACGACGTAGAGGTCAGAGGGCAGCCCCTGATAAGTCAGCAGCACCAAATGGCAGCTCAGACAAAAAGAAGGAGAGAGGACTTGAATGCACTGCAGGGAGGGAACCGGTTTGTACTGGCAGCAGATCTGACACTTGTCCAGGTCAGTACAAGATTCTTTAACGCTACCAGGGGGCCATTTGCCACACAAGGGGGGGCCTTGGCTGTCACATCTGTGAACTGCAGGTCATCCCTACTGTACCTGCCTCAGAGGACAGGCAGGAGGGCTGGATTCTTGTGTGGTGGTTGAAACAGTGCTGGCCACACAGCAGACTCTCTCAGCTCTAAACACACCCGCGAAGGTGCTTAAAGCTCAAGCCACCAGCAAGTGGCACTGATCCACATGTCTGATGAAACACTCCCGGCTGGCAGCCACTCCCCACCGTATTGCCTCAACTGCCTCCCCAAAGGGGACTTAGCCCTTCTGAAAATGTGTTAAGTCTTTCTCTCCTATAAGCACATGGCGACTAGAGCTTAAAATATACATCGCTAACCTAACCTTGATAACATATAATAGTTATCTTGGGACCCTCATGTAATTTTTCTTGCAGGTCTCTGTAGGTCAGAGGAAGTAAGGCTGACTGTGCACTTTAATTATACAGCGTAGAACAAAGGCCCTGGGAATAAGCCTCTAGAGCAGGCCAGTCACCTATCCAACACAAACAAGGAAGTGCTCAAAGCCACCAGCTGTCTCTGGGGCTTGTCCACACCTCTGCCCATCGGCTCCCCGCCCTCCCCAGCCTTGTAACCTGCTCTCTGGGAAAGCAGTCCCGACGCCCCCAGGTTGCCCTTTCACTATGTCCCGTAGAACTTGATGTCTTTGAGTTGACAGCAGACATCCCTCAAGGGAGGCCTGTCTCATAGCCTTGCTTATGTTTCTAGGACCCAGCATGGAGTGTGCCCGTGATGGGGAAAGCATGGGTCTGGGGAGGAGGGGCTTCCATTCTGGGACCAGCTGAACTCTGGGACTTGGCCAAGAACTGCCTCTTATCACTCCAATCCCTCATAAGGCAGAACTGGTCATTGACAGACAATGTCTAGAGTCTTGTCAATTATGCTAAAAGGATGACTTCTAAAAACCCGAACCCAAGCCCATAATATCAAAGGAGAGAAGACCAAGGGGTTAGGCTGCCACTTTCATAGGTGTAATGGTACTTCAAGGGTTAAGTGGAAAAGCCAGCATCAGGACCAGATCACTCAGGAGTCACTGTGTCCCAGCACCAGCAGCTCTGCTTTCTGCTGCCCCCCAACTCCAGTCACCAGGAGGGAGGCTGAGCCCCAAAGATCTCTTGATAATAAACCCCAAGGGCATACCTTGAACTGCCCCCAACTAAGTAGAAGACTCTAAGCAGCAAATGAGTGTATTTACTTACACCCTCCGTGTTCCCCAAAAGGACTGAGAACATCTGTAACGTAGGGTGAGTCCTTAGTCACATAACGGCCACGCAGAGCACTAGGCGAAGCCAGCAGAACTAGAATTGCCACCAAGTGTCCCAAGGCCCTCCCGAAGGGCTATATGGGGCCATGGTGTATATGTGCCCACCTGCCTGGGTTGGGGGTCCTGGCTCTGCCCCTTGCTAGTCTGTGTCCTCGGCAAGCCATGTGATAGCCCTATGCCTCTGTTTCGTTGTCTCTAACGCAGAGATACTAAGACTATGTGCCTCATTGGGTTGTTGTAGGTATGAAAGAATCTGGTAGAGGAGGCCCTTGAAAAATACCTGGATGGGTTATCTGGTCCCAGGATAAACCCTGTGTCTGGGTTAGCTATTATTAATGTATAACTAACATTGGTGTGGTCACCATAAACATATAAATACACAAATAAGTAAGCTGGGAGCTTCAACCATGGCTCAAGGACTTGTCTGTAAACCCGTCTGCCCTTGCTCTGCAAGGCTGGTGCCATGCGAGGCTGGCTGGCAGTCCAGGGAACCCGCACTGTGAATACCGCTACCTCCAACAGGCAGCCCCGAACATGGGAGACATTCCCCTTCTCTGTTCCCTCCTTCTCTGTTTCTGCCCCATCATGCTCTTTGCCTAGCCTTGTAGATGTCAAGGCTATGGCTTGAGAGCTTTACACTTTCCAAAGTAGGAGACTGGGGGAAAAAAGGGAGGGTGGGGAGGGATTTGCAAAACTGAACAGCAATGGGGTTTTTCATTGGTTGTGTGAAACTGAGGCAAAAGCTACTGATGTTCTGTAGGGGGCCAGACTCTGGGAAATAGCAATGCAGCTCTTCTGCAGAACCCAGAGAACGCAAAAGTCACGTCCAGGCATTCCATGGGGGAACAGAAGTGACAGGGGCGGTCACATTTCATCTTCGTCTGTGCCACTATTTCCAAACTTCGCCTCCACCCCGGAGCCAACGATAAAGTTACAGCAAATGAGTAACGACGTGGGCAACGATGCAGAAAGCCCCCTCAAAACGGAGAAGATGGGTGGACTTGGGACAGACGGATCTTGGAATGTTAGTGCTGGACGGAATCTCAGCAATGCAATGCTCATTTTACAGATATGTAAACTAAGGCCACAAGAGGTTAAGGACTTACCAAGGACCGCCAGCCAGTGATAGCCAGGGGTGAGGATCTGCATGGCCAGCACACAGTGCCATACGTTTCAGTGTACTTGGCAGGTCTCTAACATGGCAGAAGGCGCCCAGGCTACCCTAGCAGTTTCTGTCACTTTCCTCTTAATTTGCTCTGTGACCTCAGTCAGGGCCACAACTTCATGTCCCAATGCTTTTGCTAAACAGTAAGGAATTGCCGGGAGGAGATGGTGTGTACAAGGATTCTTACAGGGCTTAACACGGCAGCAGGACTGTGTATGTGTGCAGATGTGTGCAGGTGTGCGTACGTGCGCACATGTGTGTATGAGGGAAACAGAAGAAAGAGAGCTTCTAGGCCAGACCCGAGGGCAGCCCCGTGAGGCCTTGATGCTGCAGCCCCTGTGTTATAAGCATGCATAGGAATGACAGCCACCTACCTACAGTGACCTGGACGGGCTCCATATTCTCAATCTGTCTGTCTTCACTTTCAGAGGCATCCTGGCCCATCGAGTTGTTTTTCTTCTTCACATGGGCAACCACAAAGAAACACAATCCCATGAGTACAATCAAGGGTCCCATGATCTGCAGGGACAGGAAGCCACAGATCTGGGGCTCCATGTCGGTAGTGTCTGTCTCATTCACGGATTCCTGTGCCCAGTCAGAGCCACACCCAGGGACCCAAATGCCAAGTATGCTGATGAGCATGCCGCTTGTCAAGAACAGAAACCCGAAGATGAGGTACTGGGCAAACTGGCGGCTCTCTCCACAGATGAAGGCTCGGTCAGGGTCCGCCTGACTGCCTCGCAGGCGTCCCTCCCGGTGCTGAAGTCGTGCCCGGGAGCGGGCCAGGATCACAGCCCCAAGCCCAATGGCGGCACATGCAGGCCCAGCGACCTTGAGCACCATGCTGCAGTCTGGGAAGGTTTTGTATTGGCATGTCTGGAACCCAAAGATGGAGAGCAGGACGCCCACACACAACAGGATGGCACCAAAGACAAAAAGGAAGAAAATGAGCTTGCTGACGCTCCTGTCTGGCTGGACCCCATCTGGTTCAGCAGCCGCCACGGGAGACATGGCCCAGAAGAGGCCCCTTCCCCAGAACCGGGCAGAATGGGTTTCCTTCCCTCCAGTGGTTGCTTTCAGCAGCTCTGCAAATGTAACCAAACACCAAATTAAAGTGGGCACAGGTGTTCCTGACCCACCCTGGCCATTGCAGAAATCATACTAGGATGAAATCATAGGAATAGAACTTTATGCAAGTGATACACTGGGGAACAATGAGCTGGTGTATGAGTCAGAAGCCCTGGTATTCAGAAACTCTTGAATACGTTAATTTTATGAAGATATTCAAGAAGAGGAAATGCAGTTACCATGCACCTAAGAGTGTCTTGAAAAAAAAAACACAAAATCCATACAACAAACTAACTGGGTGTGGCTTTTCCTGTTATGAGTCTTACAAACCCACTTCCCCAGGCAGGAAAACAAAACAAAACAAAACAATGGTGAGTGAGGGAAGAACTACGGGAATTATTTCTGATTTACAGACGTCCCACGTTTCATCACAGCTGCTCTGAACACTTCTAAGTCAGTAAAATTTCGTTCAGTAACTAACTTTCCATTTCCTGTTTTAGACTGCGGCAACTTTCCAGTCCCAGCTTTATTCTAAGGCTGTAGCATCTCCAGGCGGCCCAAGGTCAGCAGTTTCAATTGAATGGGAAGGCAGTTTGGGAACAGAGTGGGTCTGGTGGATTTCAAGTTAACTATGTCGAAATTTGAATCTTGAGCTCTCAAACAGGCACTGGCACTGCAATGACTCAAAGTCCTGAGGCCTGGCTGACCGGGGTTGGGATGACCCAGGGGTGGGTGGGTGGCACAGCGGGTCAGGCAGGGGCCTTGCCTCCCAGAAGTGCAGGTGGCCTCTCACCTACCCTTCTCCAAGGTGCCTCTCACCTCCACAAAAAGGTTTGGGCTCTGTTAAAAATAAGCAACCAATAAAACCACCAGTTACAGAGCACTAAACAGCAAGAGAACTTGACTGTGGAAGAAGAGAACAAGTGGGACAGTACCTTCCACAGGATCACCAAGCGCTGTGCTAACATTATCATAAGCACTTGTTAAAAGGTTATCCATTTGATGCACATTGACTTGATCATCTAGTTATCTCGTCTTACTCTACTGAGTGGAATATTTTACCAGGACCCTTCAAGTTGAGGCACTGGAAAAGACAACCTAAACGTGAACACCCTTTTTACGTGCTCAAGGGAAGAGAACTTAAACTATTTTGTGCCGTTTGTATCCATGATCACATGAAGGAGGTCGAGATTGAGGCTCTAAAGCCAAGGCCATCTTGACAAACCCAAATCAGGTCCGAGGGAGGTCAGTTTAGGTAACGAAAGCAAATAGCTGGTCTTATACTAGGAAGTACTTTTCCAGGAAAAAGTGCACTGAAATCAGAAGGAAGTTGGGGCGAGAAGGAAATATAGGAGGGAAATAAGCTTCCATTTTAAACCTAGACAGACTATATTCATGAAGATGCCAGTAAGCTGAGACAAACACTTAAAAGTCACGATTGCAGGGGCGTCTGGGTGCCTTAGTCGGTTAAGCGTCCGACTTTGGCTTAGGTCATGATCTCGCGGTTCGTGGGTTCGAGCCCCGCGTTGAGCTCTGTGCTGACTGCCAGCTCAGAGCCTGGAGCCTGTTTCAGAGTCTGTCACTCCCTCTCTCTCTGACCCTCCCCTGCTCACGCTGTCTCTCTCTCTCTCCTAGAAATAAATTTAGAAAAAAAAAAAAAAGACACGATTGCACTAATTAAAAAAAAAAATCTGCATCATGTAATCTCTTTTGCTGGTTTCAGAGATAAGGGGATTCTCCGCTACAAAGCCCCATCGGGAATTCATTGAATTCCTGATACCTTCAACTCTGAAGCAAGTCATAAGTTCAAATGACTTAAGGCAAATTCCCAAATACTGGTAAAGTAAGTAGAAGCCTAAAACTGGATTTGTAGCTCTTTTCCATGGACTAGTGAACCACGCACCTGCCATTATGTATTAATCCCTCATCCAAAATAGCGTGTGGGTAGTCACTTTGTCTCCTATACATGAGACAGCCCCAAACGGACACAAAGACATCTACACAAACAGAAAATTAAACCTTTTAAAAATACCAACCTACATTTAACTTCCCAAAGCCAAATCCACCTCCCCAACGCTATTTTCCAAAGGGCATTTCCAAATCAACAGCATCTCTGCAAGCCTCAAGCCCTGGTGCATTTGGGTATCCCGGCAAAGACGGCCTGAAGTCTTTTACTGGGAATAGTTCCGTGGTGTTCAGGGCGCCGGAGCGCAGCGACAGCCTGGCGCGGTTCAGCTTGAGGCTCCCAGCCTTGCAGGTTTAGCTCGCGGTCTCCCGCGCTGGCGCCGCGTCTCGCCCCAAGACTTGGTCCCAAAAGCGCAGCGCCAGACCCCGCGCGGGAGTGCGGAGAAGCGCGGGGACCAGAGCCGCTTACCTGAAGCTTCGTCCGGCGTGCGCGCTGCCTGCGCCGGGGCGCGTCCCGGGAGCCTGACACGGGCCTCGGGGTCCCAGCTCTGGGAGGCGGCGNTGGGCACCCCCGCCACAGCCCTGGCCCGCAGCCGCGGGAGGGAGGGCGCGGCACGTTGAGGTTCTCCTCCTGGCTGTCCGAACTCCGCGCTGCGCGGGCCAAGATCCAGGGAGGAGGAAGGGAGCCGGTTCCCTTCGGGGCGCCCCCCACCCCCGGCCCGGAGTTGGGGCAGGGGGAGACGTGGGAAGGGCAATCGCCCGCCGGCCCTCTCCGATGTGGCGGTGGCCCAGACAGGCCGGGGCCCCGCGTTCCTGAGGCCGCGCTTTCGGCCACGACGCCGACTAGGGCTGGTCTGCCCAGTGGTGTGTGGCTCTCCTGCCCCTCCGGAGACCTTGACGGGGTCACTGGAGCAAGTCCCTCGCTGCGAGCTCCCCGACCAGAAAAGGGTTATGGAGACACCAGGTCACTGAAACTTGCGCTCTATTAGAATGTGGGACAAGGGTCCTCCATACCTGAGCCATCCAGGCAGGAGGTCCTAGCTCCAAGGCTGAAGCAGGCCCTGGGCAGGTCAGCTCTGTCCCTTGGCACTCACACGTATCTTCACAGTCCACCTTCCCAGAGAACCCCCTTTGGGTTTCTCGGTTGTTAATAGTCTGCTGGAATTAAACTGGTAACTTTCCCTGCCCTTGAACCAGTGGTTTCGGGATGGGTTTGCTAATCCCCATGCTATTTGTAACCTGCCCCATGACACGTGACACAGACCCAACCGCGCCAGTTTCCACACCAGAGGTCAGGGCGCAGAGGAAGGTGAATCAAGGGCTCAGCCCACGTTCAACAGTGAGGGGAGCCCTGGGGACTTTCCCCATCCCCACCGCTTCTCCCAGCTTCCTGGCCCCTTTGCCTGAAAGCCAGTGGGGAAGTCAATGCCAATTGCTCTAAGCTTTTCAAAGTGTGAGCACTCTGCGTATCTAATACAGCAAGTTGTCCTCATAGGTCTTGGCTGATTTCAAAGGTTGAGAAGGAGACTCTCAAAGAAGGGGGCAGAGGGAGGCAGAGGGAAGGGAGCTTCCCTGGGCTTTGAGTGCCGGACCCCCGGGTCTGCAACATGAGGCTTGGGGAGGGAGGCATATCGGACAAGTTCCAGCACTGGGATTTGCGGGGGAGCAGTTGTGGCCAAATGTGGCCTTTCTCACAGCCAGAGTGCCTCGGCCCCCGAGAATCTCTGCCTTGACTGAAGATCTCTGATTGTCACCGTAATGAATAATACTGACATCACCACCCCTTGCTCTGCACCAGGCTCTGAGTGACCCACTCCACCTACAGCCTCCGCTTCTTCCGTGTTTCCAGCAACTCAGAGACAGCTGCAGCCAAGGAGGATGGGGGGCTAAAAATCGGTCCATTCTCAGTTGCGGAAACCAAGGCTCAAAGGCAAAAATTGACCTCCCCAGCTGACTCGTACGGAGCGGGGCCCTGAGCCAGATGGACTGACTATTCGTCCTAGATACACCTGTCACCCAGAGGACACACCGTGCCATGAACTCAGAACATGGCTTTTTATTACACCGCTTTTTAATCATTGTAACAATATACACACTGTATCCCAAGGACATTGCAGCAATCAGTCTGGTCCGTCCCGGGTGGAGATCCTGGTCAAAGTGTCAGGATATTTCCAAGGTAGGGAGACCTCAAAGTACACCTAGCTAACAAGCAGAGGGCCAGCAGGGGCGATTTCACCACAGCCGGGGACACCTTGCTTTCTAAGAACACAAGCCCTGAATATAGAAAGTGCTCTCCCTACTCAGGCCTGCTAACAGCCCTTTCTTGTACAAGGGCGCTTCCGTGTACACATGCGTTCCTTCTCCCGTAGTTGAAACTCAGTCTCTGGCCACGTGGTGTGTGGACCTTCAAGGGCCCTGTTGACACAGCTGCCCCCCGGGCCACATGACTGCAGGCTGGCCACACATGACTTACTTGAACGTACTGGCACCAAGGACGATCAGATTAGCCTCCTCTTGGGATATATCTACTGTTTGGACTGTTTGTCTTTTGGAGCCTGTTTGACTAAATTAAAATCCTTAGAAACTGATCAGCGGTCAAGTAGGAAAGACATGACCGTGAGCCTCCAAGGTGCTCATTTTCGCAGCAGACCTACTTTTAGGAAAGAGGCTGGGTCACCTCCTTCCTGTGTATAAGCCAAGAGGCCTTTTCCAGCTTGTGTGGTAGTGAGAAAAGGTAAGACCAGACAGAAGCCTTAGAGCAATAGCAGCAGAACGAGCTATTAAAAATGGATGAATCTTGAGTTCAGAAAGTGAATGTGGATGGTGAAGATGTGACATGCATTCATTCATTCGTGCGGCAAATATTTAGTGGTACTGCCCATACGCCAATAAACAAGACACAAAATCCTTTGCCCTCCGGGAACTTCTATTTTAATAAGAAGGAGAACGAAGCTTTAAAAAGAGACACATGTATGCTATTCGTTATCCGGAGTATTAGCGGGCAGTAAATGCTGTGGAGAGCAAGACATCACAGAAGGAGGCTGGGGAGATTCCACTTTCAACAGGGTGGTTAAGGAAGGCGGCTCTGAGAGGGCGACCCCGCAGCAGAAACTTGAAGGGAATGAGGAAGCAAGCATATTGATGATCTATTATCGCATAACAAATTACCCCTAAACTTAAAAGCTTAAAACAACAAAGATCTGTTATCTCTCACTGTTTCTGAGGGGCAGAAATTTCAGAAGAGATGGCG
>NW_027529433.1:9097590-9107389 GCF_008692635.1 Crocuta crocuta
GGGGGGGTGGGGAGGCTTCTGGCTTCAGATCTCTTGTGAGGTTGCAGTCAAGCTGATGGTTGGGGCCTGACTGGGGCTGAAGATCTGCCTCCAGGGTGGCTCACTCCCATGGCTCTGGCAGGAGGCTTCAGTCTCCTACCGTTCAGACCTCTGCACAGAGCTGCCCGATTGTCCTCATGACACGGAAGCTGACTTCCCCGAGACTGAGTGATCCAAGGGAGAGCAGAGGAGGGGGAAGATGCAGTGCCTTCCATGATGCAGTCTCTGAAGTCCCACACCCTCACTATGCTTTATTTTGTTCCTTAGAGTTGGGTCACTAAGTCAAAGGGAGGGAAACTAGGCTCTGCTTCTTTTTTTTTTTTTTAATTTTTAAAATGTTTTATTTATTTCTGAGAGAGAGAGACAGCGTGAGCAGGGGAGGGTCAGAGAGAGAAGGAGATACAGAATCTGAAGCAGGCTCCAGGCTCCAAGCTAGTTGTCAGCACAGAGCCGGACGCGGGGATTGAACCCACGAATCGTGAGATCATGACCTGAGCCGAAGTCGGTTGCTTAACCAACTGAGCCACCCAGGCGCCCCAACTAGGCTCTGCTTCTTGAAGGGGGTGGGTACCAAGGAACCCGTGAACAGTGAACGTATTGTAAAACTGTCATCAGGGATTGATAGTGATATTTTGGCAAAGAAGGGAAGAGCACTTCAGACAAAGGAAAGAGCAGGTGGTAAGCCCTGAGGCAGAAGCAGTATGGCATATTCAAGGAAGAACAAGAGGTGAGAGTGAGAGGGTGACTAGGTGAGCAAGGGGATGAGGAATAGGGGAGGAAGTCAGAGAGGAAAAGTGTGGGGGGGCGGGGCACATGCACCACAGCTTTGTGGTGCTCTGAGTGAGATGAGAAGTCTTTGGAAGCTTTTTTAGCTGCGTGTGTTGTAGTCTGACTTGTTTATTTTTTTATTTTAGGGAAACAGTGGCTTCCAGGCGAGAATAACCTGAGGTCCTCCTCAGCCTCAGGAAAGCTAGAAGGGAGACATTGAGGAGGCGGATATAATAACCCAGGAGAGAAATGACTGTGGCTTGTGTTTGGAGGTGACAGGGCAATTGGACCATGTATATGTCAGGAAGAGAGAGTCAAGGGGGTTTTCCTGGGCCTGGATGTGCATTTTGACTTTAAGCTTTTGGGCCTGAGGAACCAGAAGGATGGTTCTGGCATTGCCCCACGATGGAGAAGAATGGGGGCACCTGGGTCGTTCAGTCAGTTGAGCGACCGACTTCGGCTCAGGTCATGATCTCGTGGTTCATGGGTTTGAGTCCCGCATCGGGCTCTGTGCTGACAGCTCAGAGCCTGGAGCCTTTTCAGATTCTGTGTCTCCCTCTCTGCCCCCACGCCGCTCGTGCTGTGTCTCTCTCTCTCTCTCTCTCAAAAATAAATAAACGTTTAAAAAGTTTAAAAAAAAAAAAAAAGATGGGGAGGAATGAAGGCAGGACCAGTCTGAGAGAGGGAACTTTGGGGCGTGTTAACTTTGAGGTGCCGGCTAGACACCTGAGTGGAGAAGCTGAGTACGCAATAGGACCTACGAGCCCGGAGTCGTGGAATTCCAGGAGGAATACTTTCCTGTGCTGTGTGGGGTCTGCTGGTTAAATCAGTAAGGCTGGGGTCCCCCTTACACGGGCGGGCATACGCGGCTACACCCGCTCGGCAGCGGTCAGGGCGACTGAGGGCCCCAGGCTAACCGCTGCGGGGGTTCCAGTGTGGCCGGGGAGGGGGCGGCGGGCAGCCAGCGTGGCCAGGAGGGACGACTTGCTGCTGCCGCCGCCTTCTACCGCTCCGTTCTCAGAGGGCTGTCCTGCGGAAGCCGTGTCCTCCGCTCCCCGGGGACAGGCCATGTGCCACTCCCCGGAGCGCTGCCAGCGAGGCGGCTCCTCGGGCGGTGCGGACTGGCTTCGGGAACGCAGGCTCGCGGTCTCAGGCTCCGCCAGAGCAGGGCGGCCAGTGCAGCTCCCGAGCCTGCCTCCTCCTAGCTGCTCCCTTCTCTGTAGGTCTCTCTCTGCTTCCTCCCCACGTTAACCTCAGCGGCCTGAAGCCTGTGCTGCTCTCTCCTGACATTTCCCGAGGCCCTGCTGAGCAGGGGTGCGTGGCCTTGGGTCCCCATGTCAACGAGTGTCCCCAGGACTCCCAGCGACACCTGTGAACGTAGGTGGGTGTCGTGCAGCTGCCGCGGTTGGGGGAGGCCGAGGTTCCTGGGTCCTCTCCTTCCTCTGGGCCCCTGTGGGACTTAGAATAGATATACCTGGGTAGGACTGACTGACTCGGAGGGTTCAAGTTGAGGGTTTTTTGAAATTTTTTTGTTTTATTTATTTTTGAGAGCAAGAGAGACAGAGCACAAGCAGGGGAGAGTCAGAGAGAGAGGGAGACACAGAATCTGAAACAGGCTCCAGGTTCTGAGCTGTCAGCACAGAGCCCGACGCGGGGCTCGGACCCATAAGATCATGACCTGAGCCGTAGTCAGATGCTTAACTGGCTGAGCCACCCAGGCGCCCCTCGAGTTGAGGGTTTTTATTTGGTCCCTTCGCTGAGCCCCAGTGCAAAGACTAATCTTTTGCAGAGTCATTTTATTGCCTGGAATGGCACTGTTGATTTCGCACGGGCGATAACAGCTTGGCTGGAGTGCAGCGAGCTGGAGCCGGGGCGGTGGAATTCGAGGGGTTGTTTCAGATAGAGCGAGTGAGGATTTGCTGTGGTCTTGGCCCCCACCTGGCCAGAGAGAGAGGGCACTTCGACAGTGGTGGCTGCATGTGAGCAGTCGGCTGGAGGACAGACCAGCACGGCGACAGCAAGAGGTTTCTGGAAACTTGGCCATCTCCTGGCAGCTTGCCTTGCCTCCATCAAACACCTCGTGCTGACTGGGTTGTAAAGAGCAAAGTATTTCTCCTCGGCACGTAAAAGGACATGAGTGGACCACAGTTTCGATCCTGGCTTTGCCACCTAGGAGCTGTGTGACCCTGGGCAGGTAAACAACTTTTCTGTGCCTCAGTGTCCTCATCTGTAACATGGGAATGAGCAGACCTGCCTCAGAGGATGTCTTGAAGAATACATTTCTGGCACATGACAGGCCACCAACAATGTATTTCTGGCTAGTCACCTCCATCTGTGCCTCTTCCCTGGCCTGTAATCTTCAGCAAGGCTGATGGGACCAATTGCTGGCGAAGGTCGACGGATGGGTGAGGACAGAGGTCAGGATGGCCAAAGAGAGCGATATGAATTGTGTTGACTTCTGTTGCTCAGTTGCAGTGGTCTGAGCCGCTACCAACTCAACGATAGCACACTTCCCAGTTATTTCTAGGGGTCTGCAAAGGTATGTATCACATGATCTCAAAAACAACCGGCTCACACAGCCTCCCTGTGGTGTCTGCCCTGTTCTGCCTCTGCTCCATCTGCCCCCCATCCCCAGCCACCAAAGCTTCTGGAAGGGACCTTGCTGCTGCTGGTGTCCCCGGAGGGATATGTGGGGACCCTGCAGGCTGCTCCCCCAGCCAGTCGGCGGCCAGGGCCCAGGGCTCCACCTGCTGTCCTCTCCTGGGTCCACCTGCACGCCTCAGCCCCATCACGACACCCTCCGTTCTGGCCCTCCACTTCCCGGTTGCCCTCGATGATTCCAGAAAGGAGTCAATTTAGCTTAGGGTGCTCCAGAAATACGACCAGGTGAAGTAAACATGAAAATAAATGAGAAAAGGAAAGAAAAAGGGAAAGGGTGGCTGTATGTCCCACCTGATTCAAACAGCTCGTGGTACTGGATGGTTTGGTATGGACGTCGTCACCCATGCGGGTCTCTTGCCTGTTTTAGGATCAGGTGTGGACGCTTGTCTGAGACAGGTGGAGATGGCTCTCAGAATGGCTCCCCCCAATGGGGAGCGGGCCATCCGGGTGGCTGCGGTGCCGTCTGTGGGGACCCCAGCCCCCAGCTGCAGCCCCCAGGGCAGGGTGCCGCCTCCCTGGTGGTCCCTCCCAGTCACACGCGAACCCTTGGCTTCTTCCGTAGCAACCGTGGCCTAAAAACTGCAGCAGTACGAACCTGAACACCTGAGAGCTGGGCATCTGAGCGATTAAAAGGCAGTTTGGCAGGAAGCCACCTCCTAAGTGCCCCAGATTTTAACAAAAGGCCCTTTGTCGCAGCAGCAGAATGCAGGTAAGGCCAGGGCTCACGGCAGTGGTGATTCAGAAAGAAGGGGAAAAAACCTGCTCTTTGAGGTTTTTTTCCTTGTCAGCCTATCTCACGGGGTTACTGAAAGGATTAAATGAATCCAGAGAGAAAGACCTGCAGTAATTTAGGCTTGGATGCCATCCCCGAAGAAATAATTTCTCCTAAATAATAATAATCTCTAACTCCCACATAAAACAGACTGTGTCTGCAGTGACGCACACGTCTTACTCATTTGCACTTCATAACAAGCCAGTGACATAAGCGTCGTTGTTCCCCATTTCACACATGCACAGAGGGGGTGAGTGGCTCGACCTTAGCTCGCAGGGAAGCGGAAGGCTGGATTGGAAGCACCTCACCTGGTTTCTCCCTCTCCTAAGTGAGCCTGAAGCTCCGCCCACAGCACACCTTTTCACCGCCCACAGGAGGCAGCGAGGGGGCTTTTCCCACTTCAGCTTTGAGTCATTCAAGGGCAAGCTCACAAACTCCCAGTCATCTTTTAATTCTCCAATTAAATGCCATTACCCAGATAGACCCCGCATCTAAATCAGCCCCGACTCCCCACACCCCTTTGTTTTATGTTCAGAGCTCCTGGCTCTGAAATTTTTTTTCACCCGGGGCGCCTGTCATAAGCATAGTTTATTATCCCTTTGAGAGCACCCCTCCCCCACCCTTGGCTGTTTAAACCAGTGTCCCCCTCTCCCTTCTTGTTGCTGTCATCCCGGACCTCCCAGACCTTTCACCGTCCAGCTCAGGTTCTGACACCTGCTGCCCAGGCCCGTCCTATTTCAAATCCTGCTGGGCACCTTAAACTGCACATGAATGACCCCGGGGACATCCAGGCCTTCCACGCCCACCCACCTCAGCCCACACCTCCTGCCAGCACCTTTCTAAGCCAGGACCCCTGTGGCTGCACGCTGCCGGTAAGAGACACAGGCCCAGAATCCACCACTGTCTACATAAGTCAGCGTCCCCAAACTGGAGGGCCCTCGGCACCCCAACCCCATTTTGCTCCTCGACTCACTTCCCTTTCCACAAGACTGTGTCAGTAGGTGGCCCTACAGCCCAGGGAGCCCTGCCTCTGCTCTGGCGGCACTGCTGATGGTCACCATCCCTGCTTGGCCAGCCTGGTTCTCCAAGGGCAAGTCACCCTTGGCCAATTGTGCCCCACCTACCACGACCCCCGGCTCAGGATCCCAGGGTTACAGCCTCTTCAGTTTGGTCTCAAGGGTTTGGTTCCTAAAGCATAATGGCTTCTAAGCCCAGTCAGGCAGCTTTATTTTTTGTTATTTATTTATTTATTTTTTACAAATAGTTTATTGTCAAATTGGTTTCCACATAACACTCAGTGCTCATCCCCACAAGTGTCCTCCTCCATGCCCATCCCCCCCTCCCCCCCACATCCATCAGTCCTCAGTTTTTGTCAGCATTCAAGAGTCTCTNGGTCCATGTCCAGTCAGGCGGCTTTAAGTCTTAGCCTCCTACTGTGCCCAAGCCAGTTCTCCTGCACTGTGACTTTACCCTGACATCAGTCAGACCCAAGTCACCATTCCAGGCTCCCCGCTATAATGACCTCTTCCTTGAGGGCTCTCGACAGTTCTTGCCAAAGGCCTAAGTCAGAACCGCCTTCATCCATCACCAAGGTATAAGAGAGGAAAGATAATTTTCCCTCTACTCTTTGAATCTCAGCTGAGGACTTTCAATAAGAGACCAATCAACCAGAGAGAAACAGAAGTTTACTAACACAGATACCCACGTATACCAGGGAGATACGGGAGAATGAGTAACTCGCCAAGGTGACCTAGAATTCAGGCTTAATACCATCTTCATAGGGGAACAACAAGGATGAAGGCAGCCCCTTGGGGAGAGTAAACAACTTTTATGACAGATGAATGAGTCCTTAGGAGACGGAAAGGTGTAATAATTTGTGACAAAGTCGGTGTGGTATCAACTCCTGTGTCGCCTTCCAGCCTGCTCTCCTGTACTAAGTGTCAGTCTTCTGTGGTTGATGAGACCCCCCTCCCCACCCCCCTCAGGGAGGAGATTTATGACAATTGGACTCCTTTTGGAGAACCTGTCTTCAGGCAGACAAGGGGGGGAGGGGTCAGAGAAAGCCTCTCCGCATTTACCTTTATCAAGCGCCTACAGCTCTAAAGAACTGATTTGCCAAAGTGGCACATTTTGGGGTATCATATTCTGCTACCCTTCAAAGGCTTAAAATGCAATTGATAAAAGAGAGTAAGTAGTTTAGGAGATTTGGTCTCTATTGCAATTGCTCAGCTCTGCTGTCATAGGGGAAAAGCAGCCTTGGACACAGATCATATACAAACGCCTGAGCGTCGCTATCTATGTTCCCACACAACTTTGCTTCTGGACACTGAAACTAGAATGTCAGATACACTTTTCACGTGTCACGAAGTATTCTTTAACTTTTTTTTCAACAATTTAAAGTATAAAAATCAGAGGCGCCTGGGTGGCTCTGTCCGTTGAACATCTGGCTTTTGACATGGGCTCAGGTCATGATCCCAGGGACGTGGAATTGAGCCCTGAGTCAGGCTCCACACTGAGCATGGACCCTGCTTAAGAGGTGCATGTGCTCTCTCTGTCTCTCCCCCACCCCACCCCATCCCTCTCTCCTGATTATGTTCTCTCTCACTCTAAAAATAAAATAAAAACTCATGCTTAGTTCATGAGCCACACAAAAATAGGAGGCATGGGGCGCCTGGGTGGCTCAGTCGGTTAAGCGTCCGACTTTCGCTTGGGTCATGATCTCGCGGTTCGTGGGTTCGAGCCCCGCGTCGGGCTCTGTGCTGACTGCCGGCTCAGAGCCTGGAGCCTGTTTCAGTCTGTGACTCCCTCTCTCTCTGACCCTCCCCTGCTCACGCTGTCTCTCTCTCTCTCTCTCAGAAATAAATTAAACATTAAAAAAATAGGAGGCAGCCATATTTGTACTGCAGGCTATAGTTTGCTTATCCCGCTAAGGACCACAATGGAGCCTTTTTATATGTAGATCAAATTCTTCCCCTCTGGACCACCCTCTCACACTTTTTGGCAGCACAACCCCCTCCCCCAAACTCTGTCAGATTCAAGGTAGAGCTATTATTTCTAGTAACAGTTTGCTTTTGTATTTAATGATTACCAATATTTCTAATATCTTCATATCTGATCAATTAGTGCTAATAATAATTGTGCTGATAATCCAATCCAAAATCATTTTAATACGGTTATAGAAACTAAAAAAATTATGTGTGTGTATATTTTCTGGCAAAGCAAAATCTATGTGTCTCAAAGAAATAACATGATTAATAAATGCTCTTGCATAAAAATATTACACTAGGGATAAAATTCTATAGGGAGAAGTATGTGGAATTAAAACTTTATAATAAAAACATGTAAAATGCATTAACGTTTTTAAAAAGCTGGCTAATTTTAGGGGCACCTGGGTGGCTCAGTTGGTTAAGTGTCTGACTTCAGCTTAGGTCATGATCTCAGGGTGGATGAACTCCAGCCCCGTGTCAGGCTCTGTGCTGACAGCTCAGGGCCTGGAGCCTGCTTCAGATTCTTTGTCTCTCTCTCTCTGTTCCTCCCCTGCTCATGATCTGTCTCTGTCTCTCAAAATAAATAAACGTTTAAAAATTTTTTTTAAAGCTGGCTAATTTAAAAAGTAGGTTATGGTTGGGGTGCCTGGGTGCCTCAGTCACCTGAGTGTCTGACTCTTGGTTTCGGCTCAGGTCATGATCTAGCAGTTCATGAGTTCAAGCCCCGCACTGGGTTCTGTGCTGACACTGCAGCTCCCGCTTGGGATTCTCTCTCTCTCTCTCACTGTCTCTCTCTCTCTTTCTCTTGCTCTCTCCCTCCCTCCTTCTCTCCCCTGCCCCTCCTGTTTTTTCTCTCTCTCAGAATAAATAAACTTAACAAATAGATTGTGGTTATGTCATGAAGTAAGCCAAACCAGCTTAATCTTATAACACTGCCCATGTTGTTTTCAGTAGCTACTAAAGATGTTTGAATTACCTGAAGGCTAGCTGCTCCCACACAACCTCACTAATGTAAACAGGCACAAAGCAGTTAACACGGCTGCCCTGTTCCGTGAGCTTGAGGACCTTGACTCGACTGGAGTCGGCCCCATGATATTCCAGAGCCAGGCTTCTCTAGTACTCATGATGCGCCAGGCCACTGGACATCCTTGTCAACTCCGCGGCCGCTGACTGGCCTCTGAGGGAATGAGATGAGCCTCAGATGCGCTCCCATATGCCCTGAGTTCAAATGAGGGTAAGGTTTAGTTCCTTTAAAATCCTTGAGCCAACCCACATGTCTTAAATACCTCCAATGCCGGACAGAAGAAGCCTGCAGCTGCAGTCATTGTGCCAGTTAACAGGCCACTGCCTTGGCTGCAGACCTTATGATAATTAGCAGAGGCCCAGGTATGGATTGTAGCACCTGTGGCAGCCCCTGGCCTGTGGCCTTTCTGACCTTTACTCACTTCCCAGACTCTGTGGGATTGGAATCCTGGCAGACCTGGTTTTAGTTTAACCTAAGCAGCACAGCATCACACTTGGGCTGCAGAATTTTAAAGTAACGTATGACCACTTAGCAGTGAGGGTCAAACTGCTGGTATATTTCCACTCCATTAGGCATCTTTAAAAATGACATATGTTTTATTTTTAAATGTCAATACTTGTAGTGCCTGGGTGGCTCAGTCGGTGAAGCGTCTGACTTCGGCTCAGGGCATGATCTCACAGTTCATGGGTTCGAGCCCCGCGTCGGGCTCTGTGCTGACAGCCAGCTCAGAGCCTGGAGCCTGCTTCATATTCTGTATCTCCCTCTCTCTCTGACCCTCCCCTGCTCATGCTGTCTCTCTCTCTCAGAAATAAATAAACACATTTAAAAAAATGTCAATACTTATGCCTCAAATACCAGTTCTTTCTATTTACATTTATGATGGAAATTTTGAATGTCAGCTTAATTTTTTTTGGTTTACTTTTTATTTGTTTTACATGTCAACCTGCAAATGAACAAGAGGGTAAATAGTTCTTACAAATCATTTCAGAGGTTACTCTTGGCAGAGCTGTCTTTGGCAGTGGGAGAGAATATCTCCTTGGTCTTCATGCACGGATTTGCTCCCCCTCTTCCCAGAGCTCTCAGGGTTCTGCAGAGGATTAGGTGGAAGCCTTTACAACACAGCCAAGTTTGGGTAACACCTTCTCCCAGGCAGAGGGTGCCTTCTGGCCTTTTGGTTTATAGCTGAGTGAGCTCTAGGGAGATTTTTCCAGAATGAAGATCTGCCCCTAGGTGATTTGTTTACTCCACTTAAACTGAGAAGCACTGGTAACTTAAGAGCTTCTTTCTTTAAAATAAAATAAAAATTTTAACTTTATCAGCACCCTCTTCATAGCACAGTTCTGTATTTATTCGTTTTAAGGATTTATGTGCCTTATTAGACTATAAGCACCATTAAAGCAGGGATATGCCTGAATTGCTTACTGATGTGACTCCAGTGCCTGGCAGAATACCTGGCTGGCCCATGGTAGGTGCTCAGTAAATACCTGCTGAATGATGAGAGGAGAGGAGAGGAGAGGAGAGGAGAGGAGAGGAGAGGGGAACAAAACA